>NC_064860.1:75697825-75997825 GCF_024139225.1 Suncus etruscus | reverse complement strand
AGAGATGTGCTTAGTGAGCAGGTACCCAAAGAGGCTTTGCTTTGAGCTCTGGTTCACTGAGTTGGAGTCTGCAGTAGGAGTTAGCCCAAGCAATTTTTTGTTGTGTTGGCAGATGCTGGGAGCTGAGTCAAGGCCTTCCCATCAGCTCTGTGGACAGCAAGATATTGGCAGATTGACATTTACTTAGCTAAAGTTCCTGATTCAGTACCTTTGAAATAAGATAAGTCAAATAGACTGACTGACAATTTTGAGCCCACTTTGATGGGCAGGAAAGCTCATACCTTTCTAAGAGTTGACTGTAAAAACTTGTTCGTAAATGTTTGAATCATATAAGACTCTATGCCAGAGTCTGCCAAGTTTTGGTATTAGCATCTCTCACTACCAATCAGGTCTTCTAAATATAGGTATTTTGGACATTTGAAGGCATTTGTAATATAAAACCTCCTTCCCCAGAATTGAAAAAAACAGCTCCAAGCTATTGTGGATTTGGATAATGTGATCCTCTGATCTTGCTGAAACTGATTAAAAAAAAAAAAGCACCACTATTATGCTAAAAAATTAGCATGATAGGCAGGTCAATGAGAGCTATTCAAACCCACCACAGAGCTATCACAGAAATTGTGCTCTCTAGGTCATATTTCATATCTTTTTATATATATACATATATATATATCATACATAAACTCCATTTTATATTTGAAGTTCTAACCCAGCCTTTATGAAGTATAAGACATAATAAAAAAGAATTTAGCATGTAGCTTATGAAAACTACAGCTTAAGAGGATCAATGATCATATCTAAACTTTATACATTTCTTTTTTTCCCAGGCCACACCCAGTGATGCTCAGTGGTTACTCCTGTCTATGCTCTCAGAAATTGCTCCTAGTTTGTGGGACCATATGGGATACCAAGGGATAGAACAGAGGTCCATCCTAGGCTAGTGCGTGCAAGTCAAACTTACGCATCTCGGGCCACAAACTTTATACATTTCTAAAGGAAGATTAAAGCAATAATAATTTGATTATACTAAGATAAAGAAATAGGTAGAAAATATTATCAATGAACTTAGAGAAAGTTTAATGTAATATAAAAATATCCAAATTGAGATGATGGACCTAGAATATGGTACATTGTTCTAAAAGACATGATCAGAGCTTACCAGTCAACGGAAAGAAACTGAAATGCATGCCACTGAGTAGAGAATAGGGGGAAGGGAGAGGTCCTCATCAATAAGGAAGAGAAAATTAAAAAAAAAAAAAAAAAAAAAGGTCTTTAGGGAGATGGATCTAAGAAAGAAAAGAATCACAGAGTACAGTGGCAAAAAGTCAGAGAAGAGGAAACATGCAACAATCAGCTAACAGTTTGAGGACAGTTTTATTAAAGTGGACCATCTTGATGAGAAATTCATGGGAAACCTCATTTTTTAAAACTATTTTATTAAAACTCTTGTGATGAAAAAAATCTTTCATAGATGGATTTCATACATACAATGAATCAGGGACAATCCCCACCACAACCCAGCCTGCCAAAATAACAGACCCATTTTAAGTTTAGATTGTCAAAGTTTGAGTCTCTTGATTCCATTGTTGTTGCCTTTCGCTTTTTTAATACTAACTACTAATGCACTTTTTAGTATAACCAACTCAATTGATGTAAGTTTAGTTGATATAAGTTTAGTATCAACTAAATGATATTCCCTCAAAATCTAATTTATAATATCCTAATTAGGGTAAATTTTCAGAATATATGATTTATTATTATGACCCGAAGTAATCTTTAAGTATTTTAATCTTTATAAGTACTTATTTTCAAGGAATACTAACACAATCATAATTCATGTAAATATTTTAAATAATGAGCTAAATAGAAGTACAAATTTTTATTTATCGAGTTTCTTTAGGATATTACTATAGTACTGAAGAATATAATTTTAAGTAAACTTCACAGGAGTGATAAACAAAATTAATGCCCACTAAAGGGCAGGGAATCTTTATATTTTCTCGAAAAGTAGACTATTTCTCTAACTAGAATATTAATCATGACAAAGAAATAAATAAATAAATAAGAAATAAGAAAGATCATCCATACCAGATTGTAATTATTTTAATGAGATCATGTATTGTATATATATATATATATATAAAAAACATGTAATAAACTATTTAAAAATTTTCCAAATAAAGCTTGAACAAAACAAATCTTGAAACAAAAATTTCTTGAAAAGACACAAAGCATGAACTTTTCTATTCAACAAACTCTGCTATCTAATATTCTCACATTTTTTAAAACAAAAAGATTTTCAATATAGAAGGAGATGGTATTTACATTCTCATTAATTTGATTTTCAAAACACAACTCAGTATACAACTATACAAATTCTTTTTAATTAAATTTTTATTTATTTATCTATTTAGTATATTATTTGGGAGGAGTGATTTATACCAAACTGTGCTCAGAGCTTACCCTTTTTTAAAGAGATTATATTCAGTGTTGTATATCCACTGGGTTTGGAATATGCAAGGCAGGTGCCTTATCCCTGTATTTTTTAGGTCCTATGTAAAATAATTATATGAAATGGTTAGGAAAGAGCAAATTACATTTATTTCAATTAGTTACAAATATAAAATTACAACTACGTTGGCAATATTCATTAAATAGCAATTGATCAGTTGATAAACTTTTTCTTGTAACTCACTTTCCCTTTGCAATTTGAGGCAATTTTTTTCACTTTCCTCTCAGACAACTGGAACCTCAGCTTTTGCATTCAAATAGTGTCGTTTCTTGAGCTATTAATGATACAAATGAATCACCTTTTATAAACCTATACTTATAGTAATTTAATGTCATTCTTCCTTTCTGCTCAAATAATTAATATTCAGGTATTTCAATTCAATAAAATAAGACTGGTCTGTATCAGGTCATTAAAATTTTACTGCCATTTTAAGTAGAAATAGTTATTTTATAGTATTGGTAGTCTTATCTGCCTTTTATCAGTCTAAACCCAATAAAAGGCAGATTGTTTGCTTCCACTCTCCTTTAAGTAGGACATCCAATTTTACATTATCACATTCTCTTTAGTAATGTCAGTTTCATGAAGGTGAGATAATTTAATCAGCTTTCATTTGAAGAGATTAAGAATATGAAATATTTTCATATTCATAGTTTGACATTTTATGCACCTAATGATATTATGATCAATATTATATTGTGTTTTCAATTTATATTTAATATGAAAGCTTCTTTTTGGGAGCACACCTGGAAGTGATCTGGGCTTCTCTTGGCTCTGTTCTCAGGGCTCATAACTCCTGTTAGGCTCAAGGTTCCATGTGGTATGCAAGGCAATGAATCTGGCAATGAATAAGGGCAAAGTATTTGCCTTGTCCACATTACTACTTCTTCAGCTTTAGAGTTAATTTCTATAGAATATTTTTGATAGAAGCATAATGTTAATATGTTATATTAAGAAAACAAAATTTTGGAGAAACTGTGAGTGTTGCCTGTGCATGTTTTCCCACTGTCCTGTCTCCTGAACCTCTTGGGAGTGGGCCGAAAAGGGCCCAGAAAAATAGCTCTCCCAGAGGCTCATCCATGGGCCGGAATGCCAAGGAACTGTGTCCAACCATGAAAACTATCTATCCTCAGTATTCTGCAGAAAGGCAGATCCCCTGTTTGTGACGTCAGGCTGGGAAAATCTGTGCCTGCCCAGTGGGTCCCGACTGTGAGTGTTGCATGTGCATGTTTTTCCACTGTCCTGTCTTCTGAACCTCTTGGAAGTGGGCCAAAAAGTGCCCAGATATAGCTCTTCCAGAGGCTCCAGAAGAGCACTTTGCTCCGCCTTGATTCACGGCCCTGCGCTCTTTCTAATAAAAGAATGCCACTGCAATGAAAACAAAAAAATCACACTAGGAACTGTGCTGGATCTCTGAGCCCCAGTATCTCTCTCCAAACTGTCTTCTCTGCTGTGTGCTCTGGCTTAATATTTGATCCTGTGTGAGGCTTCACCAAGGAGGGCTCCCCTTCCTTGGAGGTGAGTCGACCCACCCAGAAATGGTGGAACCAGAGGAGCGTGGTTGCGCACATAATTTAACCAATGAATACCACCACAACATGTAAAAAAAAACCCCACAATACAAGTGTGACAATGAGGAAACAACGCAGGCCAGCATCAGACATAGAGAATGAAGATGGCAACTCTGATGACCGGAAAACGGCCAAAAAAACTAGTCAATCTCTCAGATAAGAAGATTAGAAAAGAAATATGGAAGATGCTCAAAGAACTAAAAGAAACCATAAATCGAGTTGAACAGAACACTAATAAGAACCAAGAAAATATGAACAGAAATCAGAAAACTCCAAACTAAAATAACAGGTCAAATAACAGGCCTGAAAAACTCAGTAAACGAATTGAATGACAAAATGGATCAGCTCTCCAAGAGGGCAACAGAAGCTGAGAAGAGAGAATGATGCAGAATGGTCTCACTCATCTATGAGTTTTAAGAAAAATGAAAGACATTCTTGCAATAACAACTTTCAGACACAAAAATAAAAGAGCTGGAAGTAATATCTCACCTCATGAAGCTCACCACAAACAGGATGAGTTTAGTTAGAGTAATAAATATGTTTTGAACTATCCTAATAATGAGAATGTATGAGGGAAATAGAAAGCCTATCTAGAGTACAGGAGGGGGTTGGGTGGGGAGGAGGGAGATTTGGGACATTGGTGATGGGAATGTTGCACTGGTGATGGGTGGTGTTCTTTACATGACTGAAACCCAAACACAATCATGTATGTAATATAGTTGTTTAAATAAAAAAAAAGAATTACTGCTGTGGAAGATGACATAAATAACAACTCTATACAGCGGGAGAGATTGGAAAAAAACTTAAAGTAAAAGAACACACAATGGAAAAATTAGTCAAAGAATGTGAACAGATAAAAATAGAAGTCTATAATAAGCTCAACAGAATCAATTTAAAAATCATTGGAGTCCCAAAAAACCCAGGAAGAAAATTTCCAGGAAGAATGAACGGTCAAGAGCATCATTGAAGAGAAACATCCAGAGCTAAAGAATATATGTGATCAAATTCTGCATGCCTGAAGAGTACCATCTAATAGAGACCTCAGAAAAAAATACATCCTAGTCACAATGACGAATCCCACAGATAGAAACTGAATTCTGAAAGCAGCAAGATCAAAAAGGAAAATTACATTTAAGGGAACATCCTTGAGATTGACAGCAGATCTGTCACCAGAAACACTAAAGGCCAGAAAACAGTGGTGGGACGCAGTGACAAAACTCAATGAAATAAATGCTTTGCCTAGAATAATGCACCCAGAAAAACTCACCTCAGATTTGAAGAAAGAATACATGGTTTCACAGACAACAACAGCTCAGAAACTTCACAGACTCAAAACCAGTCTTAAGAGAAAAACTGAAAGACCTACTTTAAGACAAGACTGATCATAAGACACACCAAAGTTCAATATAAAGATGACCCTAAATCCCAGGACAATTATTTCTCTCTATGTCAATGAACTAAATGCACCAGTTAAAAGAAAAAGAGTGGCTAACTGGTTCAAAAAACTCAATCTAACCTTCTGCTGCCTACAAGAAACACACCTGAATAGTCAGAACAAACATAGACTCAAAATTAAAGGCTGGAGGAAAATTATCCAAGCAAACAACAACCATAAAAAAGCTGGAGTGGCAATACTAATATCAAATAATGGAAACTTTATACTTAGGAAAGTTGTAAGGGACAAAGTTGGACATTTTGTATTAATCAAGGGATATGTACAGCAGGAAGAAATCACTTCCTCAACATATATGCACTGAATGAGTGTCCAGCAAAGTATTTATAAAATTGTTGACAAATCTGAAAAATAATATCAATAACAATACAATAATTATGGGGGACCTCAACATGGCTTTGTCAACACTGGATAGGTCAACCAGACTGAAACCCAACAAGAATATACTAGACCTGAGAAGAGAAATGGAAGAGGCCTAGTAGATATATATATATAGGACACTCCACCCCCAGGAACCTGGATACATATTTTTCTCCAATATACATGGGACATTTTCCAGGATAGACTACATGCTGGCACATAAAACATACCTCCATAATATCAATAGGATATAAATTTTGCAGTCTACCTTCACTGACCACAAGGCTCTGAAATTATATGTGAATTCCAAAGGGACACAGAAGAAAAACTATAACACCTGGAACTTAAACAGCTTCAGACTGAATAACCAGTGGGTCCGAGATAAAATCAAAGTGGAAATCAAAACTTTCCTGGAAAAAATGATAATAAAGACAAAAACTATCAGAACTTATGGGACACAGCAAAAGCAGTAATGAAAGGAAAATTTGTAGCTTTGCAAGAACACATCAGGAAGGAAGAAGGGGCCTACCTGAATAGCTTAATGACGCAGCTCATAGTATTAGAAAGTGCTCAACAAATGGACCCCAAAATAGGGAGACAGAAGGAAATAACAAAGCTGAGAGCAGAAATCAACGAAGTGGAAACCCAAAAAGCAATCCGAGAGATCAACAAAAGCAGAAGTTGGTTCTTCAAAAAATAAACAAGATTGATAGACCATTAGCAAAACTAACAACGAAAGAGAGAAAGAAAAACTTGGTAGCTCGTATTAAAAATGAAAAAGGGGAGATCACTACCAATATTGCAGAGATTCAAATGTAATCAGAAACTACTTTGAGAAACTCTATGCCACTAAAAATGAGAACCTGGAAGAAATAGATAAATTCTTGGATTCTTAAAATGTCCCACAGTTGAATAAAGGGGATGTAGCATATATAAAAAAAAAAACCTCATGACTATTAATGAAATTCAAACGATAATCAACTGTCTGCCCCAAAAGAAAAGCCCAGTCCCAGATGGATTCACTAATGAATTCTTTCAAACCTTCTAAGAGGAACTACTACCAATCCTGGCAAGACTCTTCCATGAAATTGAAAAAACAGGAACACTTCCAGATAGCTTATATGAACATCACCTTAAAACCTAAACCAGACAGAGATGCTACCAAAAAAGAAAATTACAGACCAATATCCCAGATGAACACAGATGCAAAGATCCTCAACAAAATCCTGGCAAATAGGATTCAATGCCTCATTAAAAGGATCATTCATTATGATCAAGTAGATTTCATCCCAGGAATGCAAAGATGTTTTAACATCCATAAATATATCAAAATAAAACACAACATCAAAGACAAGAAAAATAAAAATTACAAGATCAAATTAATAGATGCCGAGAAAGCAATTGATAAGGTCCAACACCCATTCTTGATCAAAACTCTCAGCAAGATGGAAATGGAAGGAACCTTTCTGAATATAGTTAAAGCCATCTACCACAAGCCAGTGGCAAATATTATCCTCAATGGAGAAAAACTAAAAGCCTTCCCTCTTAATTCTGGCACAAGGCAAGGCTGTCCTCCCTCACTATTCCTATTTAACATAGCACTGGAATTCCTTGCTATAGAGATTAGGCAAGAAATAGATATCAAGGGAATCCAGATAGGAAAGGAAGAAGTCAAACTCTACCTGTTTTCAGATGACATAATACTCTACTTAGAAAACCCTAAAGACTCTACCAAAAAGCTTCTAGAAACAATAGACTCATCTATCAAGGTAGCAGGTTACAAAATTAACGCACAAAATCAATGGCCTTTCTATACACCAATAATAATAGGGAAGAAATGGACATTAAGAAAGCAACCCCATTTACATTAGTGCCACACAAACTCAAATATCTTGAAGTCAACTTGACTAAAAATGTGAAGGACCTATACAAAGAAAACTATAAAACTCTGCTCCAAGTAATAAGAGAGGACACACGGAAATGTACCAAATATGGATGGGCAGGATTAACATAATTAAAATGGCAATACTTTCCAAAGCATTGTACAGATTTAATGCAATCCCCTAAAAATACCCATGACATTCTTCAAAGAAGTGGATCAAGCACTTTTGAAATTTATTTGGAACAATAAATACCCTCGAATAGCCAAAGCAATTATTGGGAAAAAGAATATGGGAGGCATTGCTTTCCTCAACTTTAAACTGTATTACAAAGCAATAGTTATTAAAACAGCATGGTATTGGAGTAAAGACAGACCATTAGATCAGTGGAATAGACTTGAGTACTCAGAGAATGCTCCCCAGACATAAAATCATCTAATCTTTTATAAAGGAGCAAGAAGTTCTAAATGTAGCAAAGAAAGCCTCTTCAACAAGTGGTGTTGTCACAACTGGCTAGCCACTTGCAAAAAATGAATTTAGACCCCCCCCAGTTAACATCATGTATGAAGGTAAAATCCAAATGGATTAAAGACCTCGATATCAAACCTGAATCCATAAGGTATATAGAAAAACATGTAGGTAAAACACTCCACGACATTGAGACTAAAGGAGACTCAAGGAGAAAACTGCACTTTCCAAGCAAGTGAAAGTAGAGATAAACATATGGGAATATACTAAACTATGAAGCTTCTGCACCTCGAAGGAAATAGTGTCCAGGATACAAGAGCCATCCACTGATTAGGAGAAACTATTCACCCAATACCCATCAGATAAGGGCTAATATACAAAATATGCACTGACAGAACTCTACAAGAAAAAAACATTTAATCCCATCAAAAAATGGGGAGAAGAAGTGGACAGACACTTTGATAAAGAATAAATACAGGGGCCGGGAAGGTGGCGCTAGAGGTAAGGTGTCTGCCTTGCAAGCGCTAGTGTAGGATGGACCACGGTTCGATCCCCTGGCATCCCATATGGTCCCCCCAAAGTCAGGGGTGATTTCTGAGTCCATAGCCACGAGTAACCCCTGAGTGTCAAACGGGTGTGGCCCAAAAACCAAAGGAAAAAAAAAAGAATAAATACAAATGGCCAAAAGGCATATGAAAAAATGCTCCACATCAGTAATCACCAGGGAGATGCAAATCAAAACAACTATGAGGTACCACCTCAAACCACAGAGATTAGCACACATCACAAAAAATGAAAAGAGGCAGTGTTAGCGGGGATGCGGTGAGACAGGAACTCTTATGCACTGCTAGTGGGAATGCCGACTCGTTCAACCTTTCTGGAGAGCAATATGGAGATTTCTCCATAAACTGGAAATTGAGCTCCCATACGATCCAGCTTTACCACTCCTAGGAATATACCCTAGGAACACAAAAATACAATACAAAAATCCCTTCCTTACACCTATATTCATTGCAGCACTATTTACCATAGCAAGACTCTGGAAACAAACAAGATGCCCTTCAACAGATGAATGGCTAAAGAAACTGTGGTAAATATACACAATAGAATATTATGCAGCCATCAGGAGAGATGAAGTCATGAAATTTTCCTATACATGGATGTACATGGAATCTATGATGCTGAGTGAAATAAGTCAGAGAGAGAGAGAAAGATGCAGAATGGTCTCACTCATCTATGGGTTTTAAGAAAAATGAAAGACATTCTTGCAATAATAATTTTCAGACACAAAAGAGAAAAGAGCTGGAAGTTACAGCTCACCTCATGAAGCTCACCACAAAGAGTGATGAGTTTAGTTAGAGAAATAACTATATTGCGAACTATCCTAACAATGAGAATATATGAGGGAAATAGAAAGCCTGTCTAGAGTACAGGTGGGGGCAGGGAGGCGAGGAGGGATATTTGGGTCTTTGGTGATGGGAATGTTGCACTGGTGATGGGGGGTGTCATCTTATATGACTGAAACCCAACTACAATCATGTTTGTAACGAAGGTGTTTAAATAAAATACCTTAATAAAAAAATGTTGGGTCTGGAGCAGTGGCACAAGAGGTAAGGATGTCTGCCTTGCCTGCACTAGCCTAGGGCAAATTGTGGTTCGATCCCCTGATGTCCCAAGCCAGGAGTGATTGCTGAGCACATAACCAGGAGTGCGCCCTGAGCATCACTGAGTGTGGCCCAAAAACCAAACCAAAACAAAACAAAATTTTAGATTAGCTAAAACTGTATTTTTGTCTATAATATATTTCTGAAATCAACTTTCTATTATTTTTTTTTACTATTTTTACTTCAAGTTGTGTAACTAAAATATAAACTTAGCTTGTATCCCAAAGGGTGTAGAAAACGATTAAGCAGTTTTCTGAATCCCACTGATGCACTCAGAGTTTGTCTAATCTAGCAAAGCAAGGACTTTTCTTTAAAAAGCACACACTGCATTATTGTTCCTATCTTTTCCTTCCTTGTCTCTCAAACTTCACAATGTAAAACACATTTTCTTGGCTTTTATCTATGCAAATTGACCACCTGTCTCATATGCAAAATAGCTACTTTTAGGGATAAAAGAGAAAATGTAATCTTTTTAACTTCAACTAATTTTTCTAAAATATTTCAAATGACAAATTTATTTGGTTTATTCTTAAATATTTCCTTGATAAAAATCTCAACTCATAATACTGTTAAATAACATCATAAATACATAGATTATAATAACTAAACTCCAGATAAATATATTTACCAAAGAATTTAAATGAGACAGAATATTTGAATGGACATTGTTACTGAAAAGCATTACATAGTTATGAAAAATTTTTCTTATTCACTATTACATTTATTTATTTTAGCTTCCATTTTAAATGTGTTTTTTACTCTTCTTGGCTCTTGCTTTGATGCATATGTGGTTACTTTCATTTAATAGAGTTCTTTCCCCCAAAATGAGACTTATTTAAATTATATAAGTTGTAATGTAAGAATAAGAAATTCTAATAATTGCATTCCATTCAGAACTTGATAAATATATATATATATATATATTGAATTTATTTTTTTAAAAATGTCATTTAAAATTACATGTAAGCTTCATGAAATCAAATAGAATTCTATTAATTTAGTAGTACTATTTGTTTCTTGACTACAGCAAAGATAATTCTTCACAACCTTAATCTTAAAATTAAAATATTTTCTGAATTCTCTAACATGGAATGTCAAGTTGCAAGGTGATTTGCTTATCTTGGCCATCAAGCAATACTTTTCTGTTGGTACATTTAAAGTCATAACATTAAGGATGAATATCCATGTGTAATTATCAATCAGGTAGTAGCTGCTAGGGAGGTATTTTTCAAGTGGGTTTAATAAATCAAAGGCTACAAGTTACTGCCTTATCATTCTTGCCTCTGGATAGAAAGAAATCTTATGCTAAAATGCATGCTGAGAAAAGAAAGTGAAACTGCAGAGCAGAAACTCACTACCAGGGGCTGAGTCTGATAATACAGGTTATGAGAAGTTTATTTTTCTCATTAAATGAAGATAGTGGTTCAAAATAAAGAAGATTCTCCAAGTCTAGGTTGAAGCAATATGGAAGAAGGCAAGTTTATCATGGGACTATTTAGAGCAAAAATTTAGAGCTGATCAGATTTAAGACATTTAATGGAAATGAAAGAAATTAGTTTGCTTGAGAATGAGTTCTCTTAGGACACAATAGAAGACATGTAAAGAAGAAAGACTACTTTGTCAAGATAGTATTGAAAAGTTGAAATTTGCTTTGAGTAGAATTAAATATTCCATTTATAAGAGACATGTGAAATGATAACTTATTTAATAGATGGAAACCTTTCATAACATTTAGGTGGATCAAAAATCATGAAGTAGATTTTAATATATTACCATTTAATTTGTTGCTTATATCTCAATAAAACTATGGAAAATTAGCAATAATGTTGATGAACTTTTAAGAGAATTTTGTGGGTGAAATTACTTAGAGAAATAAGTACAATGTTACACTGATATAGTATATAAATAAAACAAACAAACAAAAACCACAAAACTCTCAAGATCTAGGAACAAAATAGAGGTTACAAGAAAAGGAGGTAAAACATAGGGGGTAGAAAATTACATAATTTGGGTCAATTTTAGAGAGGGTTTGATAAGGTCTGGAATTTCACACCCACCCCTCTAATGACTCCAAGAGGCAGAGACCATGCAAAAGTAAGGGTGTTTTTTTTTTAATTATTATTATACAATCAGAGGATGAGAGAGAGCCCTGAACTAGATTTAACAAACCTTTATGTTGTTTTCAGACAGTGGAAAATTACAGTAGGGTGGTTCATTTCAGGTAGGATGGTTCATTTGACATTTGCTGTTAAAATGTATTTTTTGGTCAAGGGCAGGTTCTTGGGATTTAGGAAGGGGTGGAGTCCAGGGGATTAAGGTCAAGTCCTTGGAAGCTGCATAGAAAAATCATTTTATTTCAATTACCTTTCAGGTTGAACACTAGACTTTTGATATGACCATAATATACTGTATAAAATGATATTTATAGCACTGAATATCTGATCCTATATAATTTCATAGAACATTACTTCAATTAAAAATTGCTTGAATAATGAAAAAAATGGAGTTGAATTTTCTTTATATTTGGTGGAAAGTTCATTCCTTTTTCAAAAAAGACAGAAAGCTCTAAATAGTTTTATGATTCATTGCCACGACATACATAAACTTTTAGGGGAGCTCAGCCCACCAGATGTATCCTCAGATTTTCCTGGTGGGAAGAACTGAAATAACCCCCATGGGGTTCCTCAAAAGGCCTGCTGTGGACGTCTTTTTCCCCGTGTGAATGGTTGAGGAATTTCTGAAGAGATGCTTGGCATTACATTTTCGGTCATTATTTGGCTATTTCTCCTTTGTAAATCTCAGGCAAAATTGTGGCCTCAATCAAATAATTTGGCTCAGAAATTTCAGCACCAAAGATTACTGAGAGAACCCCTTTTCTGGATAATATTTAGCCCTAAAAACAAAGACAATGTTTTTTCTCTTTTTTAAATATGTCCTTGCAACTGCATTTTTTGGTAATAAAGGTCAAAGCCAGAAAGCAGACCCTAGGCTATTGACTTTCCTTAGAAAAATGGAACCAAGAGGCAGGCTGGGCTCAGAACACTCCACATGCCAGGACTTCTGGGTATCTTCGACTGGTATGTTGGGGACTCTGGGCAGGACAGCTAGCCATAGGCCCCCTGGGCTGACCACTTAGTCCAGGGGACCGAGATCCCCCCACACCAGGCGGGTCTTCAGGGCCACGCCTGGTTAATCGGGCCCTGGGGGGAGGGGGGTGAGAAATTCCTCCCTATGCATCCAAAAACTACAGAGGCAGGGCTGGGCTCAGAACAATCCACATGCCAGGACTTCTGGGT
This sequence comes from Suncus etruscus, assembly GCF_024139225.1. Lineage (NCBI taxonomy): Eukaryota > Metazoa > Chordata > Mammalia > Eulipotyphla > Soricidae > Suncus > Suncus etruscus. The sequence continues at coordinate 75,984,624 of NC_064860.1, read as the reverse complement.
ATGTTTGACTGGTATGTTGGGGGCTCTGGGCAGGACAGCTAGCCATAGGCCCCCTGGGCTGACCATTTAGTCCCCGCGCGTACTTTATGTAATAAGAGTATTCCTTATCCTTATGTTATGTTTTGCGTATCCAGAATGTTCATTTTGTATTCTGCCCTTTCCCACACCCCTACAAAGCTCTTTTTCACTCCTTAATTCTCTAACCCCCCCAAACGTCACTAACCTACATTACTCTTTTTAACTTCAGTACTGTACAATCCTAATCACAGACCAAAGCCGTGCATTGTGTGTAACAACCCCAAACTGTTTCAATATACATAAAATTGACATGTATTATTTTAGAATATTTTGATTTTTCGCTGACAGCTATAATTCTTACTAAATGTTGTCTGATACAGTGACGATTCTAACAACTTTTTATCTTCTTTTTATGAGCTGTTTAACAAGGAATTTTGGTGAAAGAGTACCCCAGTTTAATGCTTATGATTGAACCATATCATGGGAATCGTTGGACTTGTTCTTATGGCCCCCATATGCACCAACAACACCATGTGGCATTGCTCCTTTTTTGCATAGGCACATTAAAATGGGAAAATACTATACATACAAATAAGATCCTATCTAATAGAGATTGGAACACACAAATCTTGTAGTGCAAAGGGACCTTACACCCTGAACATTGACATAATGACCTGGCACAGGCCTCAGAAGAAAGGGCATTTTCCATTCACCCCTGAACCAGGGAAGCCATCCACAAAACATCCAAGCTTGTCTATAACATCACCTGGAAGCAATCCTCTACCACAGAAGACCCTACACTGCTCAGACATCGACCTGCTCAAAAGAGACTTCCCTTATCACTGAGAAGACTTAACAACAACAACGACCTGCTTACAGGACAGGGCTCCCTGCATTGCCCTTTGGTTGTGAGGTGAAACGAGAGGACGCTCCACATCCTGACTTCAATGTAGGATATGCAGATTCCAGGATCTTTAATACAGAAACATGATACCAACAACAGAGACTGTGTGAAAAATAAAAGTGTGTTGGCACTACAGACAATGTCTTGGATTGGACGATCTAGCTTGCCTGGAGCCTAGAGTTGGTCTTGTGCCAGGAAACTTCAGGGGTCAGGTCTCTTTGTATTTAGGCCAAGGTTATTCCTTTCCATGTCCCTCATATTTTGGTGGGCCTATGCAAACAACAATTGCCACTCTAACAGCATATTTACTGTGCTCCTTTGACTCTAATCCTTAAAAAGAACCCACTTAAAATTTGAGGTTAACTTAAGCTAATATGCATGTACATGGAAATGTAAAAAAATACTATGCCTGTAATGTTTAAGAAGTTACGTAAGTTTTATGGCTTGAGACTGCCTTGTGTGCTGTTAAGCAATATTTTAATGTGTTACAATTTGGGGACTTGAGGGACAAAGTAATTGTACACGTATTCTGTCTTATTTATCTTAATGTTCTTTGGCTGAAATTTCAAAGTTAAGATATCAGCAAGGGGACTTCTGAGAATTATGTTATGGGTGATTGTCCTTCCACTGTAACTTTACCTTGTCCTCTTCCTTTACTTGACCTCTAAATCTATAGAGCCCAGCTCAGCATAGACCATGTTCCTAATTATTTTCTACTTCCCAATAATCCCTGATTTTGCATTTGTAGTAAGCTTGCAAAGAGCTGCCTTGAGTTATAACCTTCTTTGTAACTCAGAATCCTTATAGCTCACACCCATAGCTTAAGTATGTTTACTGTTAAACTTTGCTTTGTAATTGTAATTATTCTTCTCTATACCTATGGTTGGTTTTACCCCTGTAAATTCCCTTGCCTAAAATTTGACTTGTCGCACTTCTGTCAGAAGATGTGTTGACCCCACATATTCTGTGTGTGGTTTCATTATTTTATATTTCGCTGCCCATGCAACCTACTCTCCCTAAAGTGGATTCACCGAAATCTCACTGATGGCTGTAGGACAGAAGCCGCCTACAGCAATTCATATCATAATTTAAGTACTTAATGTGCTTTAAATAATTTAAATTCACGACAATATTATAGTGCATAAAAATATTACTGACGCATGAAAAATTCCAGTAACTAGAAAATATTACATAGATAAAAATTGGAAAAGGAGGGTTCAGACTTTGGTAAATCTGACAATGGAACTCATCAGCCTACCTTGAAGTTTCTAATTAGCAGTTGTAGAAGGGACAATGTGTAAAAGTAATTAATCTTTCCTCTATCCATTAATTCTGTTTCTGTTCAACAGTTCTGTGGAACATTTTTTGTGCAGGGCTAATTATAGCCGGTATTATGATACCAAAGTGAACCAGATATTTAGCTAACAGAGAGGGTTGGGGGAAACTATAATAGCATAACAAGGGCAGGAAAAGATAAGAATCACAAAAGATAGGTCTCCTTGTCTACGTTTGGCCAGCTACATTGACTCAGTCTAATCTCGAAAGAGCAGTAAACCAAGCAATAAAAATTATGGGTTCGGGGCTGGAGAGGTGGCACAGCAGTAAGGCGTTTGCTTGTATACAGCTGACCTAGGACAGAACACGGTTCATCCTGACAGACCCTGACATCCCATATGGCCCCCCCAAACCAGGAGCGATTTCTGAGCGCAGAGTCACGAGTAACCCCTGAGTGTCACCTGGTGTGGCCCCAAAACAAAACAAACAAACAAACAACACCAACAACAAAATGGGTGTACTGACCTCACAGCTAAAAACCAGCAATCTCAAAAGGAGGTAAGTCCCCACCCTGCTAATGCTATGGCAGTTCCACTCAACACCCACAACTGTATTTTGTCACTGGCTCAATTTTAACACTTAACCATTGATCTCTGCAGAGATGACAAACCTATGAAAACTCCATGTATGCCTCTAATTGGGATGACTTCACCTGGACTTTTTTGGAGTGAATTGGAATGAGTGTAGACATTTCCATCCCCACACCTTATAATATATCCAAAAGGCTTGACAGTCAAAATCAGGCCCCACCATGTCAATGTGAATGATAAAGGGAAGTAGAAGCCTGTCTAGAATACAGGTGTAGATGTGGTGGGGATGAGGGGTATTTGGGACATTGGTGGTGGGAATGTTGCACTGGTGAAGGGGGCTGTTCTTTACATGACTGAAATCATCCAACTAAAATCATATTTGTAAGCACGGTGTTTAAATAAAGATAGTTTTAAAAAATAAAATATATAATAAAATAAATGAGGCCCCACCAAATTTGCAATATCAGTCACAGAGTTTGGAATTCCTGACCACGTGGCAGTTCCATCATTTATTTTCAGTACTGTCAACTCAGTAGAAACACATCAATTTAGCCATTGACATGGATTCAAAGCCATCTAATGTTCCGAAACAAAACCAAGTAACAGGAAGATCACCTAGCTTAGTAAACTTCTGGCAACATCTTAATGACCTCATTGTGAAATAGAATAATTTTCAGAAATTTCTTACTGTAATTTTCTATTACTTAAAAAGTAATTTTACTACCTCTTACTTATAAATAAGCAATATAACATATATTATTTTGTGGTTGCCAAGGGGCTACATTTGGAAATGGGAATTGGAATCTGGAGACAATGGTAGTGGGAATTTACATTGGTGGTGGGATTGGTCTCAGAAAAAAAATTATCAGCAACTCTGTAATACCTGGTCTTCAAATTAATTAGAAAAAGAATCACAAAAGATGTATAGAATTCTTCTGACATAAAAGATGAAAAGAAGAAACACTGTCTTCCAAGAAGAAAGCAGATTATGTTCTTTCCTGCTTATCTGAATGCCAAAATAAAGATCTTAGGTAATATAAAATATTTTTTAATATTAGCATGGAATTTTAATCAAATACTCATATTTCAAGCACAATAGTTTGAAACATTTTCAACTCTTTCTATTTTCATTTGGAAAAACTTTTTTCCAAAAAAATACTTTCTGCTTTATAATTTGCACATGTAAAGCAGAAATGTGAACATGACATTCCAACTTAAATACTTACATTTAAGATAATTACAGTCTAAAGGAAGGCAGGATATTTTCACAGTCTGGTTACAGTTTTCCCTTTCTTTCTTTCTCCCTTCCCTCCCTCCCTCCTTCCCTTCTCTCCCTCACCTTCCTCCTCCTTTTCATACTTTCCATCCCTTCCTTTCTTCTTTCCTTACCTTTCCCTCCCTCCTTCTCCTCCTTCCCTTTCTTCTCTTCCCTCCCTCCCTTCTCTTAACTCCCTCCTTCCCTTTCTTCCCTTTCTTCTCTTCCCTCACTCTTTACATTACTTCTATTCCATCTCTTCCATCCTTCTCTCCCCTCCCTCTCTTCATTCCTCCCTCCCTCCTTCCCTCCCTCCCTTCCTTCCTTTCTTCCTTCCTTCTTATCTCTTGCATCATTTATTTTTTCTTAGCATTCAAAAACACAAAAAAAACCTTGATAAGGTTAAAAATAATAGAGAATGGAGTTACTGATTTCATATGCAAATATTTATTTATTATAAGAATGTTAGCTTAACCTTAAGATACCTTTTTTAGGGGCCAGAGCGGTGGTGCAGAGGTAGGGCTTTTGTCTTGCACGTGGCTGACCTCGGACTACCCTGGTTCTATCTCCAGGTGTCCCATATGGTCCCCCAAAGCAGGAGTGCTTTTTGAGCACATAGCCAGGAGTGCCCCCTGAGGGTCACTGTGTTCGGCACAGGAACCAAAAAACAGAAACAAAAACATACCAAACTCCATTGTTTTAAATATACCTAAAAATATCTGGTAATGTAATTTGTTATAAAGTATTGACATTTAATAAAAATTTTGAACTATAATTTTGACAAAATCATTCTTTAAAAATTTATAGATAGTACTAAGCTTTAAAGTTATGGTCTTTGTGTATTGTAATTTTGAAGGTTTTTGAGTATAATTTGTGCCACAGTCCAACTCTAATTCTGTGCTCCAAGATCACTCCTGGTGGTGCTTGGGTTGAAACAGCACTGGGTATTAAACAGGTGGCTGCATACAAGACAGTGTATTCTATTTTCTGACTCTATACTGTCATTGCTATACATATAAGTTCAATGGGTTGATAAAATGTAAAGAAATATTATTGCTGAATTTCATTAAAATAATGAGATTTTTCAATAGATTGTATGCAAAAATAATTTTCTATGATGAACACAATATTTTAAAATTATTTGCATGGTATTTCTGATCATTTTATGTAACAACTAGTTATAAAATATATGTAAAACAAAAAAAATCAATGATTTATTTTATTTGAATATTTGCCAACTATCATATTATAATTTTGAATCCTTATCCTTATTTTGTTATGATTAAAAACCTTGAGTGAACCCAACTATATTAACAATGTGGTTATTTTAAATGAGATGTCCTTACAAGTATTACATCCATGTGTTCTTGCTATTATTGGAAAATTTTAAATTTAATATTTACAAGAAGTTAGATTGCCAAACAGCTGTTCCCATGTCCTATGTCCCATTTGGGCCTTTTTACTCTAATGTCCCAGAGTATATATTTCTGTTATTGATTCCAGAAGAGATGAAGTACAATTTGAGCTGGCAGCAACTGTAGAAAAGTTCCAGATTACACAAATTTTATAAATAATTTCATGGATGAGTTTAAGCATAAAATCTTTAATTGGACATAATATGTATTGGCATTTTAATTCCCTAAAGCAAGCTTATACATAGGACTACTTAAGTGGTCACATGTTTGCACATAATGCAAAAATTTACAACACTCATGAGGTTCAGTAACTATCTCAGGACTGAATTTACTTATAAAATTTCCTTTTCTAGTATTTCTTAAATTGTATAGATATTTCATTATAGATACATAATTTGTATGACTCAGCTGACATAAAATATAACTAAGAAATATAATCCAAGTTTAATCATAGCCTCTAAATATATATTTTATATTAATATAATATAATATAATAATAATCAGTTCTATATAATATGAATATTATCCTGTGTTTTACTATTGATTAATTGCTAATATTTCTAGTAGTTTATTTTTTGAGGGAGGCACACCTGGTGACACTCAGGGGTTACTCCTGGCTATGAGCTCAGAAATCGCTTCTGGCTTGGGAGACCATATGGATGCTGAAGATCAAATAGAGGTCCTTCCTGGGTCAACCATTGCAAGGCAAGCGCCTTACCACTGCGCCATCACTCCGACCCATATTTCAAGTAGTTTTTATAGAATGAAGCTATACCTATGTAAGTTGCAATTAAAAATATGCATATAATAATTATTTTCAGTCAACAGGCAGTGTGAGTTACGCTCTTCCATATATGTCTACTTAATTTGAGGAAATAAAATTATACACAAATATAAAAAACACAAAAATTACAATGTACAATTATGGTAATTATATGCATATTTTTTTAAATTCTGAATTGCAAAGGCCCAAGCCTGCTAGAGCTGCAAGGCTGCATCCTGCAGAGACTCCAAACTTCTAGGGTCCACTGCTGCAAGGCTCACAGGTGCCTGTGGACCTGGCTGCTGGGTGGGGCCTCCAGCCCACCCAGAGATGCCAACTTGTAGTGTCTGTCCTAATGGAACTGAGAGAGAGAGAGAGAGAGAGAGAGAGAGAGAGAGAGAGAGAGAGAGAGAGAGAGAGAGAGAGAGAGAGAGAGAGAGAGAGAGAGAGAGAGAGAGAAGAGAGAGATACCAAGTATACTTTTTATTCCTCCTGGGGTTCGAGGCCTGCCCAATGGTTTTCTGAGAGGGAGGGAAAGATAGATGGAAATTCACTAGCCACAGGAGTGGGGGGACCTTGGAACAAGAAAGAAAAAAAGATAGATACAAAGCAGGCAGCATCTCCTTGATTGTTTCTCCCTGTCCCCCACCACTGGTGAGCAGCAGGCACTGCTCTGGTCATTATCCTATGCACTTCTGCAAGATTCAAGTTTTTCCTTTTATGTACACACTCCCGGGATGACAAGGGGTTGTTGCCAGGAACATATCCAGGTTCAACTGTCATTACAATGAAGGTATCCAAGGGCGGTGTCCAAGTCTAACTGCCATTACATCAACTGCAATTACATCAACAATATATATGAAATATATATTTTATATTATATCAATATATTATATTAATACAGAATTAATTATACTAATATAAATATAATTATATTATTAATATAATATAACATATTACTTAATATTATATAATTATCTTATATACATATATATGTGTATATATACAATTTTTAATATTTTATTTAAACATCACAATTACAAATATGATTGTACTTGGATTTCAGTCATACAAAGAACACTCCCTTCACCAATGCAATCTTCCCACCGCCAATTTCCCCATTGCTCCCTCACCCACCACCTACCTGTATTCAAGACAGACCTTCTATATCCCTCACTCAATGTCATGACAATAGATCTCAGCATGCTTATTTCTCCAACTGTACTCACTACTCCTTGTGGTGAGCTTCACATCCTGAGCTGGTCCTTCCAGCCCTAATTTCTGGGAGTTATTTCAATGTCTTTGATTTTTCTTAAAACCCAAACCTGACCACTATCATGAATTGCAAAGAATACTATATTTTCTCTATCTGAAAATTTATGACTTTGTCTTTTTTAATTTTTTGAATTTCAGCAGAAAACATGAAACTCCTGAGTCATAGACAAAGGATTTTTTACTTCCAATTTAGAAAACAGTTTAGAAAACACTTTAAGCTCTATTTTATATGTCAGTTCTTCTTGCTACCCAAGTCTCATGGTAGAGATTTGTAGTACAGCTTAAGTTGAAGTGTCTGTGAGGAGATTTGTATAACTGAGGAACCCCCAAATTAGTAAACTGCAAGCTCTTAACCAGCTGCAAGTAGGCCTTGAAGGAAGGTACAATTTTTCTGTCTATCAAAGTCACTTTTTATATAGATATTCTTGGAGAATTTTCAGAAAATAAATGTATATAACATCCTTCCTTATAAAATGGGCTAAAGAAGTATCTACAAATCATTGTTTCTCTTATTTCTTTCTCTCTTCCTTTATATTTATTTATTATTATTTATTTATTTATTTATTTATGATTTTTCCTTTGACAGACATTCTAAGATATTCTTAGTTAACATAAATCATAGAAACTAGAACCAAAACTGCTTGTCTCACAAGATGTTTAATTTAAAATATTCACAGCAAAACAAAGCAGAAGGATAATGCTAACATGCTCTATCTCAATCATATTCTACCTTCAGGACCATTAGCTTATCCCTTGGTAACCAGAAAAATTTAAAGCTTCAACTAACATTTCTAAAGTTTCTTTTATTTCAGTAACTTTCTTTAATGATCTTTACCACATGATTTGATTAATTAAGTGAATCACAGAGAGCTTCTGTCTGAATGAAAAATGTTCTAAAAATCCAGTACAGCCTATACTTTGGTTCAGCCTTTAGGCTGGTCCTTAAATGCAGTCATTTAAATATTCTGCTTGGTTTTATAAATTGTCTTTAGACTTTGAAACAATATGATTTGAGGTAGAGCTTATGTTATGATGTCTCCGATCACCTACAAGGGCATAGAAATCAATATTAGTAGTTGGACAACTAATAGGTTTATATGATCAAGCTTCAAAGAAAGACTAAACACTATAAAGTCAGACAAACTTCCCTGTTTGATAGAAAGTAAATATTTTGTCTTTTGTTTTGTTTGCTATTTTGAACTAGAAAATTATTTAGGAAATGTAGTATAATGACTCATTGGGGAAAGGACAAATGAAAGTTGTCATAACTATGTTGAAATATATTATTTGCACTTTGTCTTTGGCTGATTTTCATGTTTCTTTCCCTGCAGTACAATAGACCAGATCTCAGTGAGTCCTTCTTTGAAAACTATTGAACCTAGGGGAGATCTTGGAGGCTGTTAACCCAACAATTGAAACCACAAGTGAGTATTGTCTTGTGGTCTATGTTTCCCAATTTCCCATTATGGCATAATTATATACTGTTTGCAGATTGCCCCTTAACATTATAACAATTCATATGAATATCAGAGACAAAAATATTGTGGATGAAACTAATTGCAAGGCATTATCTATATTATGGGATTTATCTATATTTTATTAAATAGTCAAGGCTTTATCTTTATGTATGTAATCTTTATATTTATATAAAATATAAATAAAATATTTATCTCTATAGATATAATGATTTCTTGACCATTCTAAAGTAAATACCAGAGCATACTGAATTTTTTTTTTTTTTTTTTTGGTTTTTGGGCCACACCCGGTAACGCTCAGGGGTTACTCCTGGCTATGCGCTCAGAAGTCGCTCCTGGCTTGGGGGACCATATGGGAAACCAGGGGATCGAACCGGGGTCCATCCAAGGCTAGCGCAGGCAAGGCAGGCACCTTACCTCTAGCGCCACCGCCCGGCCCCCAGAGCATACTGAATTAAGAGAGCTAAAAGTCAAGTATAATCTTAGTTGTAAAATATAGCAAGGTTATGGGCAAGAAAATAGTAAAGATATTAGAAACGATGGTCATAGATTTTTGAAACTGATGTTATATAAATAAAAAAAGCTAAATAAAACAATTTTTATTAAAAATAAGTTCACTGGAAATGTGTCTAGACAATGTCTCTTTGATGGCAACAGAGCTTTGATAGCTGTGAAATATATTCACAAATCTCTTTTTTTATTTACAAATCTTTTTATTTATAAAGTTAAAAAGTACTTCAAGGTAAAGAAGTTTATTTTTTTAAAAACAGGTATGTTTTTCTATAGTTTATATTCCAGCAAAATTATATAATTTCTTCAAGTCCCACTTACTCAAATAATTTTTGTAATAATTTCTGAAGAAAATAGAATTAATCTTTGAACATTTTTATCTGGCTTCAACTATTGCAATTATAATTATTTATTTGAATCAACTGAAAAAGAAATAAACTGCTTGTGTTACATTTGAAGATTCAAATAAAATAAATGGAAGGCCCAAAGAATAATGCAAATGCAGTCATTAATTTGGCAATAAACTACCTGTTCTATCAAATAATCACAGAATTATGGCTTCTTTAAACTTTAAAAAGAGTCAAATACTTTCATTTTCTTACTCTGAGACTGTTGATGTTGTTATAGTGTCAGCACAGTAGATAAGAAAAAGAACTTTCTATATAGTAATCAGTGGCTTCATGCAGAGATAAAAAACACAAAGAATCCTTACAAATAATTAAACATCCTAATTCTGGGTAGTCTTTGATTAATACATTGGAAGGCAAAGCACCTCCAGAGTCTTGGAATGTGTCACTGTGATAATACTGCAGCTGATCTTTCATTGTTCTAGCTCAAGATTAATTATCTCCCTTCCTCCTATAATATCCGTTTAGTGCCTTATAAATTGGATTCAGCTATTAGCACTATTCATTTATTTCCTGTGAAGATGGAATAAGCTTTATCTACATGAGTGTTAGATTTAGTATCACTTTTCATTTCCTTCTTAGCTAAATACATGTTCTTCTAAATTGCTTTACTCTAATGTCTTTCCCTCAATAACCTCCCAATCCAGAAACAAACATAACACACAAGCTTACATACTTATACAAAAGACCTTTCCACCTTTTTCTTGGTTGATTTGTAAAACTGTATTGTATTTTTCAATTTTGGAAAAACATTATAAAATGAAGGAGAAATTTATCATGAAGCTAGTATACCTATACCTCTGGGTCCTGAACTATAACAAATGTTTCTCAGTGTTTTTCAACCTTCTTCTTCTTAGGTGAAATGGGATGACTAGAGTGGGCTGGAGATGTTGTATCCTTATCTTACTAGGCATGACAACAGTCCATTAGGATTGAGGTTGTGCACTGGGAACCAACTTTTCTTTTAAGAAGAATTAAATGATACATTTCAAAATTTTTATTTGCCTCTCCTTGCCAGAACCACAAGGGGATTTTTCTCTGGTATTTAATCCAGGACTGTGACTATATGGTCACACTCCAGGAGACCAATAACATATGGGTCCATTTGACTAGTTCCTTGGAAATTTTAACTCCCAGACTTGTTCTCACCTAGTCTGCAAGTATTTGTTAATTACAATTTAAGTTTTACTACTAAGGCATTGGTTGTCAAAGCAGTTTCATTGGTAAGCTATAAACTCAACTGGCTTTTTCTTTTCTTTTTTTGTTTTTTTGTTTTGGGGGGGGTCACACCCAGAGGGGTTCAGGGGTTACTCCTGGCACTAAGCTTAGAAATTACTTCTGGCAGGCACAGGGGACCATATGGGATACCAGAATTCAAACCACCGTCCGTCGTGGATTGGCTGCGTGCAAGGCAAAAGCCCTGCTGCTGTGTTAACTCTTCAGCCCTCAAATGGCTTTTCAATCTTTAATGCAGTGGTTTTCTTTGTGTACCCATGTCTTCATGGATTTAAGAGGTGTCATTGGTATTTCATTCTGTGTATATTTTTCAGTTTTTTCATATTGATAGGACAGAGTAGCAACTTACATGTATATTATTTATAAAATTAGAAACCGAACATGACATTTTTGTTCATTTGGGGGGGTTGTACACCCAGCAGCACTCAGGGTTTACTTCAGGCTTTGTACTCAGAAATTGCTCCTGGCAGGCTCGAGTGACCATATATGATACCCGAGATTGAACCGGGGTCTGTCCCAGTTCATCCACGTGCAAGGCAAACACTTGTGCTGTAACTCCACCATCCCATAACATGACTTCTATGATTTTTGTTAGTTGTTATGTTATTGAGAAACATTTATTAATAGATAAAAATAATTGACATTAGTAGCTGTCTTTATCCAGCTTAGAAGAAATGGGACATTCAGTTAGATATTCTTATGTTCTATGTTGACAAGTCATGAAATTAACTTTCTGACATAGGGGAAATAGGCAATTTCTTCAGGAAAATGATTTTAGAGGTTCAAAAAATCAGTATTAAACATAGAAGTCATGTGTAATTTATGGGCATTCCACATAGAGACTGTATAGTCAATATGGCAAGAATGTGTTAGGATCCCAAATCACAAACAAATAACTTTAGGCATCTTAAAGGCAATTCTCTACACAATGGATCAACCAAATTACTTTCAAGAGAGTTTATCAGAATAAAGAAAGATGTTAGGGGAAGACATAACAGTGGGGGTGAGGAGGTTCATGCTTTCCTGCAGAGGAGCAAGTTTGATTGTTACTACATATGGTTGCCCAGATGCTCCAGGAATAATTACCAATGAGCACAGTCAAAACCAAATAAAAATGTTAGGCTATCTAATAGCACCATTTATCTTATGATTAAAATGATTATCCAGTTTTTGCAAAGTGGACTTAGTTTATGAGTTTAAAATATAACTGAAGAAAATATCAAATCAAAATAAAATAAAGAAATTTATCAAAAAATATTGGAAAATATTAGGCTTTTGTTGCTACTATTCAGATCTCATGACTTAGTCAAGCTCTTTCATCAAGATATAAAATATATTTAAATGGAATCTGAGAGACTCGTTGAGCTTAGATATTATATGTCATATTTCTGTCTGTGTATTTTGGAATAAATCATTTGAAATACTTGTACCTTTATTATGTCATTTATAAAATTAAACAAATAATACTTATTTTGGAAAATTTATATAAGTAAAAATCTTAAAGTACTTTGAACAGTATCTACCCTACTGATTGTAAATCATTAATTAATGTTAGCTACTGCATATTTATTATCTTAAATCAGGGTTACAGTAGATGAATAAGTGATTCTTTAAGTCTTGAATAAGTGATTCTTTAAGTCTCTTTACCTCCTAAAATATAAAACAAATGTATGTGAAAGAAATTTCCTCCCTATAGGAGCGAAGAAAGGTCTAATCACTATAAAGTTTGCAGATTTTTTTAATTTTATAAATAAGTTTGTTTTGCTCATTATAATCCTTTTCAACTCCAAATTTCAGTCACATATTTTCTAGAGGCCAGAGCAATTGTACAGTGAATTGGATGCTTGCTTTGCATGTGGCCTGCATGGGTTTGATCATCAGCCATCAGCATCCCATATGGTTCTCTGAGGCCTGCCATGAATGATCTTTGAGTGCAGAGCTAGGAGTAAGTGCTGAGCGTAGTTTGGTGTGGCCCCCAAACAAACTAAATACTGTCTGTTCACATCACAGTTTCTATATATTCATGTAGCAACACAAGTCCATCAAATAATAATTTTCCCTTCTGTCTTGTGATTAAATTAATTTTTCATGTTAAGTTCTTACAAATCTTCTCAAAACACTGTATGTATGGATTTTAAAAGTGATTCTATAAGATATAATTTTATGATCCTTAATTCCAAATGTAAAGTCTTAGAACTGCAGGTATAGTACAGAAGTTTAGTGCTTGCCTTGTACAAAACCAAATGTGTATTTATCCCAGTTACAACATATTGCTCCTTAAGTACTGCCAAGAGACCTCCCAGAGCATAAAGCCTGGGATAAGTCTGAATATAGAAATGTGTGGCCACAATCACTTTCCTCCAAAGAAAGAAAACCTTTGTTTACCATTATTGAGAGTAGCATCAAGTCCAAATTAATTTAAAATAATCTATTATTGATGGTTATTTATTCATGTGTTGTAGTACATAATATATTAAAATATTACAATTATAACAATATATATTGTTTTTGTTTATCTTACTGTCCTAACGATCCTCAATGCTAGTGTCTTCTTCACTAAAATGACAGCCTTATTGTGTTCAACATGATTGCTTCTCTGATTCTGCTTGCTCCACGTTGAAATATATTGTTGAGCTGTTTTTACTTATTTTCTTTTCTTGCTAATAGTTTGTCAATAAATTCACACTTAAAATTATTTTCCACTCTTGTTAAGGGTTTCTGTTCTTTTGAGTTCTGTCTTGTATTTGGCAGCAAGAAATATTGAGGTCCCATAGGGCAAAGATATTGTCTATTTTTATAGTGTTATTCTCTTGTGAGTCTGTTATTCAATTTACAGAATAAATTGCATTTTGTGTGAAGTGCTGCAAGGCAAGGTTGACCAGATGACCCAGGTTTGTAGACTTCCAGTTTTTAAAGATGTACTTTGGTTACAGTTCTTTTAGAACTGGAATATGTTCCATTTTTCTAGTCTGAAATAGGCCATCTTAGAATTTTTAGTTTCAGACCAAAGAAACAAACTGATGTAGCAAATAAAGTCAGAATTTAGAATATTTTATATTTACTGAGGTTATTGAGTATTATTGTCAACGTTAGAGGCAAAACTGAAGGATGATTTAGTTATGTTGAAATTACTTTATTTGTAGAATAGATTTTGTTTCTTTGATGAGTCACTACATCTGCTAATGTTATTTTAATTTAAATAGTATAAATCATACTTGAGTTAAAGTAGTTTTAGGAATATCATAAATTTCAAAAAATTCTGTAAGTAAATTGTATATTTATTTCTTCTTGTTTAATTGCTTATATGCCAAATGAGGATTGTGTATTAAAAATGTCAATCTCTCATTTACATTTAAATAAGGATTGAAATGATTGGTGTAGGAAGTCTCAAATAAAAATGAATACTATTGGAATAAATATTTTGCTAGTTTTTAGAAGTTGGAAAACAATAGTCAAGAAATGGTTCTTATTTCTAAAGATACAATTTATCATGCTCACTTAATAATGTATACACATAAAATATCATTTAAATTACTTAACAAAATTGCTATTTTTAAATGAAAATGAGAATGGTATACTATTAGTTAGACTCTTCATGTTTTCTTATGCTTATACAACATTAGAAACTTTGACAATAAGTTTAATGATAATGTAATTAACCGTCAATGTGAGATAATTTAAACATGGTGCAGAAACACTAATTTTATTTTAAAGAATAAACTTACAGTGGTTGCTGAGTAAAGAACATTTTCTTAATTGGTGCAAGCAAGAATTAAACTGGCCATTTAGATTCTACTTTTTAAGCTATATAAACATTGACCTTTAAATGATTCATTTTACGAGCTTCTGTTGCTAATTTATATAGAAAACCTAATAACTAATTCATTACCAGTAAAATGCAAATTAAATAAATGTACATTAATAGCTATAAGTGCATAAAATTTTCACTAGGAAGATTCATGCAGCCTTCATCAGATAGAAATATGTCTCAATTAGCCAGAATATTGAAGTGGAGGAACAAGTCACAGGAACAAAATGCCTGGGAAAGAAAATTATAAACTTTCCCTCAAAATTATTAACTTCCTGGTTTCCATTTTTAACAATGAGTATCAAATTAACTGGGTTGTTAAGAGAGGCCACTGACCCAGATTCAAATTCTATAAAGAACTCGGGGGAATTATACTCCACTGGCAAAATTCAGTGTATAGAAGCATAACAACAATTATTAGATGCCTTTCTTCTGGCTACATTAATTCTCTGGTTGTTTAAGTGGGGGGAAAAAGAAGTTCTAGAAAATGACTCAATAGCAACAGGAACTAAAGATAAATTCCCTTATACAATGATTCTGTCTCCTTTACATCACTAGTTGATATAATCTTTCCTTTTCTCCATGGTAGTTTTTAATATGCTCATTTCAGTTCTGAAAAAAAAATTCCCATGGACTGAGAGAGGACAATTTAGTGCAGTTAAACTGCAATTTTTATAAATCTTTTTTTAAAAACAAATATAGTCTCTTTCAATTTGGTGATCTAAGCAACTTAATTAAAAAAACTCTACATTTAAAAAGACTCAGCAAGTCTGGAATTTCAGGTGTGTGTGTGTGTGTGTGTGTGTGTGTGTGTGTGTGTGTGTGTGTGTGTGTGTGTGTGTGTGTGTGTGTGTGTGTGTGTGTGTGTGAAGAATTATGTTCTATTGGATGAATCATTTGTACCTAGGTCAGCTATATCTACAGCAAGTGTCTTGCCCTCTGCACTATCTCTCTGGTCCCTGAGATTGGGATATTTTTTTTCTCATACTTTAATTGGATGATTATGCATTCTATCTACACGTGTTAGATAGCAAGAGGAAATGAAGTGCTGTGGAATTGATTTAGAAAGCAAGAGGAATGTAGTGCTGTGCAATTGATTCTAATCTTAGTTTTACCAAAGACTTTTCAACATTCTTCAGTACATTTAATTTTACTGATCCTAATAGTCTTCATTAGTCAAACACGAAGATAGGATAAAATGATCTTTTGCACTTCAGCCTTCTGGGCTTGCATTTGCTATGAATTGCTAACACTGTCTATTTAAAAAAGATTTTTAAAGTTTCTGAGTAGGACATATACAGTACTTTGTGAAATACAATAAAATTATTTTTGTTTATTAATTTGTTCAGGTGTACTTTTCCAGAATATAATTCTTTTATTTTAGGGATATGGTTACATAATGCATTTTGCTTCTATATACCAGATATTTTTTAATGGTTACTAAATATAATAGGCAAAGAGTACACATTGTATTTTACTAAAAAGAGGAGACAAAAAAACAAAGCCATAAGATATAAGAAACAAAAAAAACTATTTCATATATTTTGTTTCAATTGTATACAAGTTAAAGAACAAGTAGGGAGATTGTGATGGGCTGTTTTATTAAATAGCATAATTAATAAAGCCATATCAAGGACAGGTTAGAACAAACATTTGAAATAAGAAACTAACCAAACTGATATAGTAGAAATCCCAGTTTTGTCAGACAGGAGTGCAAAATGAAAATGCTGGCACAGGAGTAGATTGTTGTTTTATCAAACAGCAGCGATGTCTTTTATAGTTTAAATTATATGAGCAGACAGAAGATTAGTAGAATATAAAATGAATATTTGTATTCTACTAAGCCAATGTAAGTCAAAAACATTTTAAAATTAAAAATGTAAATATGGAGTCCCACAAAGGTATGAGTAAGGTAGTTTACTAGTGTTCCCAAAATTTTATGTCTTCATATCTTTTGCTATGAAGTCAGTGTTCCTTAATATTGACTCCATGTTTAGCCATGACATTCCACTATGGGCAAGAGAAAGACAGAAAATATGATCCAAGGAGGTTTGGAAAAGCCTTTTTAGTCTTTTAATATTCTGATATTGCCAAGGAGAAAGCCCAGAGTAGCCAAAGGGAAAATACAAGACTGCATGAATCAAAATTGCTGTAACCACCCCAGGCAATCCTAGACTAGACAGATCCAGGTGACCCAACAACAGACAAAGGATATTTTAAAGCTGACTAGAATCTCTAAGAAAACTAATAAATGCATTTAATGCAATTGGGAAAGGGATTTGTTTTACAACTTACAAGTGTGAGTAGCAAATCAAATAGATAATGTCAGTGAGATAAAGCTTGAAGTTAAATCTGACAGTTAACCACTGTAAAAAAATTTGTATTACTGAAACAAAGAAATAAGAAATCATAATATGATTTCAAGGAGACTCCTGATATGACTTTTTGTTTTAAAAGTGATTATCAGGGTCTGGAGAGATGGCACAGTGGCAGGGCATTTACCTTGCTGACCCAGGATGGACAGCGGTTTGATCTCCAGGCATCCCATATGGTCTTTCAAACCAGGAGTGATTTCTGAGCATATAGCCAGGAGTAACCACTGAGCATCACTTAGTGTGGCCCCAAAACAAAACAAAACAAAAGGGATTACCATTCCAGTTCATTTCTCTTTATTACTCTTTATTTGTGATTGTGGGCCCATTGTTATTCTCAGTCCCAGAGTTCTATTGAGGGTATTGTATTTGGTACATTTGTACAAATTATGAAAGAAATACCTTTATTAATTTATTTCTTTAACAAGACCTTCTTATAGATTTATTTAAACTTTGTTTTCTTCTAGGAAAATGCTTTCCTCATTTTTGTTCAAAGATGACTTCTGTATCTCTGAAGCAGGTCCATTCTGTTATAAACAAAGCCTGCTTTTTGGTCCATGTAGCCCTTTAGTTCGATGATATTTAATGTAGCAGAGGCTACATGTTTAGAGAAGTCTGTAGGCCCCAATAGATGAAAAATAATGTCAATGCCTTAGAATTCAGAATAAAATTATGTCACTCAATGAAATTCCAAATTACTAGGTTTTTGTTTTGTTTTGTTTTGTTTTTTGTTTTTTTCTTTTTTGGTTTTGGTTTTTGGGTCACACCCGACAGTACTCAGGGGTTACTCCTGGCTCTACGCTCAGAAATTGCTCCTGGCAGGCTCTGGGGACCATATGGGGTGCTGGGATTCAAACCACCAACCTTCTGCATGAAAGGCAAACGCCCTACCTCCATGCTATCTCTCCAGCCCCAAAATCACTAGTTTTGAAGTAAAACAATATAACCAAAATCTCTGGTTCATCTAGCCTTCCAACAACCAAAAACTGTTATAATGCACATTTATTTCCCATATTTGAGAAAGCCAGTGGCTTCCCTTGGTAATCAAATTCTCATGTATAGAGGAAGATATTCCAAGTTAAAATGCAGATTGTATTTCTTAAAACATCTCTGCTCTTCATGTATGGAACCAGTAGTTGTTCCCATGACAGTATGCTTCAAGGGCAGAGAAACTGAATCTCTTAAGTCAAGGGAATTCCCTTTCTTCCCCAATACTTATTATGCCTATGCAAAAAAGGGGGGGGGCATAAAACCTTGCCACACCAGCACTCCTTTTTTTCCTCCTTTTTTCTTTTCCTCTTCTTTTCTTCCACTTTTTCCTTTCCTTTTCACTCTTGTGGTTATTATTTGGTGATGTTTTTGTTGCTGGGTGCATTTTTTCTTTTTCTTTTTGGTAGTTGCTGTTTGTTTGTTTTTGTTTTGTTTTGTTTTCCTTTTTTCTTTGTCTTCTTCCAGCAGAACCACACAACTTGAATCAACTTTCTCATGAATTGAGAAAGAAAATAAAAATAAACGGCACCAAGTCCAAACAGCTGTATGAACATTGAGTAGAATTAAAAAGTGATGTGCTTAAACAACATTCCTAAAGTCAATAACAGAATAGATACCCTATCTCCAACAAGCCATACACATAGGGGAACAATTTCACTAGCATTCATGGGGACAAAGAGGAGATATGGGACACATGCTGAGAAATGGGGTGGAGGAAGGACAACCCTGGTGGTGGGTATGACCCTGATTCATTGTCACTATGTACCAAAAATACTACTGTGAAAGATTTGTTATTCACTCTTTGGTCACAATAAATATTTTTATTATTAAAATATATCCATGCTTTTATCTTTCTAGGATTTAAAAATAATTTTAGTGTTTTTGGATCGCAAATAATTGTTTAAGAGCAACTTAGCTTAAGCACAGTATATTTTTTATCTTCAGAACATAATCTATTTTGTTTGAGTCAATTTTATGTTGATATTTATTTATCATATAAATAGTCAATATAACTTTTAAAGGAAAATATTAAAGATATTTTATCTAAGCTCTAATATATTTCTTGATAAAAAGAGCATTCACTAATTAGTTACTGAGATGAAAAAAGGTTTTTTTTATAGATTACTATAAGTAGTTTGCTTTCACCTGGCAAAGCTAAAGTATATATTTGATATCCGACTCTAGAGATATTTCAATTCTCTAACTGTGTGTTATAATTTAGTTTGCAGGAATATTGCTTGCTTTTCCCTTCCACAAGATACCACACTGCTCTAATAAATTGATTACATTATCCTGAAGGACTTAGTGAGCAACATATAACAACTGAACTAGATTTATTTGTAAAGATTTTTCCACCTTACTTATTTCAGTATGTATCTGTGACCTTGTGCAATTTTTCCAAGATTAGTTGATAGAGATATAAAATTTTGGTAAAACTTGCATATGGGTCTGTAATCTTCAGGCATTATTTATAAGTGTTGATAAGAATTGCTATAGCATTAATGTCCAATCAAGTCCATTCCTGACTATAAGTAGATAGACCTTCCAGAAATACATTTGGTTTTTCTTTTTCTAAAAGAAAGAAATGCCAGAATTATAATTAAAAGAAAAATTTTCAGTATGAGGCAAAAAATTGGTGACATGATTTGGGGCTTAGAAAGAAAATGAGAGTAAAGACAAGAAAATTAAAAGAGGACTTATGTGAACTCAACTTCTTGAAGGGATAAGAAATGTGAAGCACTTTGTGTCCTAGGTGAATTCTCACCTATGTCTAAACTAAGTTGGAGAAAAAAAGTAATAAAAATTAGTTAGGCTGATGATTTTTGCTGTTACTAGTTAGACTTCATTAGATATATATATATACAAAAATTTATGAAATAGATATGCAATCAAGTTATTCAGTTAAAAGAGATAATTTAGATTGCCTGTTGAAAGGGGGTGGATAAGTGATTTATGGGATTCTTACTTCCTGAGACACTGGCATAATAGTGTAAAAAGGGAATCTATAACCACTGTGTGTGTGAGTGTGTGTGTGTGTGAGTGAGTGAGTGTGTGTGTATGTGTGTGTGTGTGTGTGTGTGTGTGTGTGTTTGTGTTTTGGGTCACATTCAGCAATGCTCAGAGGTTATTCCTGACTTTGCACTCAGGAAAAACACAAGGTGGGACCATATGGAATGCCTGGGATCAAACAGGATCAAGTTGTGTGCCAGGCAAATGCTTTATATTCTGTATTATCTCTCTAGCCCTGTAACTACTCTTACCCTGCTACCTCAACCAAAGACTATTTCTTAGAGATATATTCACTCTAGAGACCTTCAGTCACATTTTATCTTTGCACTGTCCTGTAGTTTCTGTTGATTTGTAAATTTAGCTGATTAGATTAGCATAGTTAAGCAGATCTTTTTAAAGTATACTCAGGCTCTCAAGTATTGTTGGTTCAGACAATAAATACAGAATGGGATGGGAAATTGGGGCTTTTAGTCAATAAAGCTGATAGCCCACCAGTTTCATTCTTTGCTCTCTTAGGATTGTCTTTTTTATTAATCTTCAGGTGGCCCCTACTTCAGACTGGTTCAGCCAAGACTGATGCCTGAAAAGACTTTCTGTTGCCATCCCTGCCAGTACCCATAAATAATGGAGAAATTGTAGTAAAAATAGACACTACTTAAGATTAAAAAACATATACTTATGTTTATTAAACCCAGCTACTTCCTGAGTGTTAAGTCTTCCAGCTATAGGGCACAGAACTCTGTCTCTAATATGTTTATACTTCTAGAGTGATCACCTAGCTACCTGGTGGCAAATTGATTCTGTTGGAATATTTCCATTATAGAAAGGTCAACATTACTAAAATAGACAATATAGATACAGCTTGCTTTCTCCACATAAAATGTTTCTGCCAAAAATGCTATTTATGAACTCAATAATTCCTTATTCACTCTCATGGAACATATGATCAGGAAACTAAAGAGATAAAAGACAGAAACAAAGAAAACCATAACTCACAACTAAGATAAATGAAAGACACAAGAAATAAAAACACATTCTCTATTCATGGATTAGAAGGATATGTTATCAAAGTGATATCCCTACCCAATATACAGATTCAATATAATTGCTGCAAAATCAACCATGACATTTTTAAAGACAGACAAAATGCTTTTGAAACGGAGTAATAAATTTCTAGAACAGCCTAACATTCTTTTGAAAAAAAGAACAGGGAGACTTCTCTTATCTCAATTTTAAATTATACTATAAATATATAATAATCAGGACAATGTGGTGTTGGAATAAAAGTAGATTCTCAGTACATGGTATAGAATTCAGAGCCCATAGACAAATCCTTATGTGTATGGAAAACTAAATGTTGGGGATGAGCACTTCTGCTGATGTATACTCCTTACTTCTGACTCTGTACTCTTGGAAGTTTGGATGTATGCAATGCAAATACCTTAGCTCCTGTATATCTCTAGTCCTGGCTCGATTTTTAAATTTTGTTTGTTTTGAAGCTACATCTTGTGATACTCAGGGATTATGCCTGTCTCTGTATTCATGAATCACCTTTTGTGAAGGTCAGGGTACCACATATTATGAAAGAGATTGGACCCATATACAAGGCAAGCACTGTACTACAGAACTATAGCTTCAGCTCTCTATTGTAATTTTTTTACAATTCTCCATACTGTATTCCATGTCTGTATTTATTTATAAGCCTTCCAAACACATAAGAGCTACATTTTCCCACATCATACCATTTGTTATGACTTTTCTCTTTGATGATTACTATTTTAATAGATTTGAGAATATATCGAGTTGAGGTTTGAATTTATAATAACTGATATGACAAAGTCATATTACTAAATGTGCTTAGATAGAAAGTTATATACTATTGATTAGATAGAAAGTGGTATTCTGTTGATTAAATATAAAATATAAAGTCCTAATGGGGTGGGGTGAGGCCTCCCTCAGCCTGTAGCCCCTTCACAGGCAGGTCTGAAGGTTACAGGATAACATGGAGAAATGATCCACAGCATTCATTTGAAGTTTCAGGAGATATCCAGCTTTATTTCAAGACCCTAATAATTATGTGCATTTCTCCACATGGCTTCTCAGCTAAGATTTTCTTTCAGTCTCATTTCAGAGCCCCCAAACAGCTTCTTGAGTCTTCTCTCTCCTACCCTTCCCCCAGTCAACAACTTAATTACCAACTGCAGAGCTCTTCCAGATGTGGGTTGGTCTGACCATCCAGATATTAGTATATGGTATTGGGGGAGGGGTAACAATATACAAATATATAAATATATATGTATATATATTATGGATGGTACTTAGCTATATAAAGATAATATTTTCCATTTCCAGCAAAATGATTATGAATTGAATTATGAGAAGCAAAATGATGCCATCGATGAGTGTAATATATAAATTCCTCAGAATTGACAAAAATATAATACACACTATTAAATATTGACTATTAGATTATTAAACCATTATATAATTAAAATTGTCACATCAGGGGGCCGGAGAGCTAGCATGGAGGTAGTGCATTTGCCTTGCCCGCAGAAGGACGGTGGTTCGAATTCCGACATCTCATATGGTCCTCTGAGCCTGCCAGGAGCGATTTCTGAGCATAGAGCCAGAGTAACCCTTGAGCATTGCCAGCTGTGACCCAAAAACCAAAAAAAAATTTGTTACATCACATCGGAGGGTGAATGATAGGAGAAAGTGTAGAGTGGGAAGAGGATGGTGTGTTAGCTTTATTTTTATAATAAAATAAATATGTATATGTGTATAAATATATATTCTACAATCTTCATGCCTTTAAATATACCTTATCAATATAAATAAAATATATGTCATAGTATACTTCATCAATGTATGTTCTTATTTTACTTTAAAGTTTTAGCTTTATTTTGTACAGATTTTATATTTAAACTGTTTATTTTACTTAGAAGAAAATGAAAGAACATACACATTGTTATTTTAGAGATTTTGAGTAGTGAGATAAATTTCTTTAGCTGATGAAATAAGTTTCTATAATTAATGAAGTGATTAACTGTTAGGTTTAGAATTAACACTCAAATTTCAGCATTAGAAATCCCAAAATTTTTTAAGAGTCGGTCTACTGTGCTTATTCATAAACTTATTCATCAAAATTTATAAAATAATAATAAAACTTATTTAATAAAACTTTATTAAAAATAACTTAATGGAGGGACTAGAGAAATAGCACAGAGATAGAGCATTTGACTTGCACACAGCTGATCCAGGACATATGATGGTTCCAATCCTGGCATCCCATATGGTCCCCGAGACTGCTAGGAGCAAGCCAGGAGTACCCCCTGAGCACCACCAAATGTGACCCAAAAAGCAAACAAAAATATTACATAATAGCTTGAAAATAGACTTTATATGTTTCAAGTACTTTAGTACTGGTGGCTTCATATAGTTAATAGTTGATTAACTATTAAGTTAATTTTTGCATTATAGTAATAATATTTTGGAGATAGAGTCGCTCAGCTTTATTTGTTTGTTTGTTTGTTTGTTTTTGGGGGGATTTGGGGGCTACACTTGGTGACACTCAGTGGTTACTCCTGGCTATGTGCTCAGAAATCGCTCCTGGCTCAAAAAACCATATGGGACCCTGGGGATGTAACACAGGCCAGTCTTGGGTCAGCTGCATGCAAGAAAATGCCCTACCACTCTGCTATTGCTCTGGGCAGTCTCTCAGTTTTATAAAAAATATTTATAAATTAGAGTGTTTTGAAAAATCCTCCATATTTTTAAAAGTGGCTTTTTAAGGATTAGGTTTAACTGAGAAATTTCTTAAAATAAAATTTAGAAAGATCAATGGAAAATCAAAGTATGTAATCTTTCCTAATTTAGCAATAAATTATTTAGGCACTGACAAGTCTAAGAATTTCAACACCATACCTACAAAGATCTAGTACTAATTTAAATAGAGGATTACATATGTAAGTTTCCAAAAACAAACCTTTTGAAAAATAATTGTCAGATGTTTTTCAGGGTGACAACTCTTCGTTAAAATCTATTTTGCTCCTATAGTAGTAAAAAAAATATCAAAGGACATACTTGTATATTTCTAAAGATAATGAGAGGATTAAATGTAATCAGTTTTCTGGAACAAATTATGGACTTAAACTAGGTATTCAACATATGTTGAAATAATTTATACAGTTTAAGAGAGTGAAGACTGAGTTAACGAATTTAACAGATTCCTTCTATTCAAGAGGGATTTATATTGGAGGTTGCTAAAAATGTATTTGGGGGCCGCTAAAAATTATATATTCAGATTCAAAAGCTACCTATGAAATTTTGATGGAATAGTTTAGGTAGGTTTCATTTATGGAATCATGATATACTTACTAAAACCAGAATTTCAGAAGACAGCAGATTTTGAAAGTCATTTTAAGTTTTTAAAGATGTGTGTGAAACTGATGACAATTTTCAGAATAAGATGCAGTTTTGCCTATATATCTTCATTAATATGCTTGAAAATTTTTTTACTAAAAATATGGAACCTGTCAGCAATTTTTTTTTTATGTTTAGTTTCTACTCCTTACAAAATTGGGGTTGAAAATTTTATTTTCAGGATACCAGAGAGATAGTGCTGGAGTTAAAGCATTTGCTTTGCATGTAGTCAACCCTTAAATCCACCAACAGAAACAAGGAGTAATACCTGAGCACTCCTGGGTGTGACCTCCAAACAAAACAATAAACTTTGTTTTCACACACTGCACTTGAGTGGATTATTTCCCCTAATTTATTCATTATTCACGATAAGTGAGTGATTGCTTATCTTTATCTTAATTCAAAAATACTTGTATGCTTGGGCCCGGAGAGATAGCACAGCGGTGTTTGCCTTGCAAGCAGCCGATCCAGGGCCTAAGATGGTTGGTTCGAATCCCGGTGTCCCATATGATCCCAGGTGCCTGCCAGGAGCTATTTCTGAGCAGATAGCCTGGAGTAACCCCTGAGTGCCTCCGGGTGTGGTCCAAAAACCAAACCAAAACAAACAAACAAAAAATAAAACAAAGATACTTGTATGCTCTCGAAAAAATTTTAGAAATTTAAAATCTATACACTGATGGCACCCAAATTTTAGGAATATTTTGTACAAAGGGTTCTGAAACAATGTGTTTTTATATATAAGTATTTACTAAATATATATGCCTGCCATCTAATAAACACCACAAATGTGATATGTGTAAAACTTTAAAATTCCAAATAATATGTTAAACCACTATTATCTTTTCACTTTCACTTGTGTTTTTATTGAAGTATAAATACAACTTAAATTCTTTTATAAAATTTCACATTTATTATATAATGTATTATAGTATTCCATTGTGTAGGTATGGCAATTTCTTTAATCATCATCTATTCTCAGGTATTTGGATTTTTTCCAGATTTTGGCTATTATGAATAGTGCTGTGATGAACATAGGTGTGCAGGGGGCTTTTAACAAGTGGTGTTGGGAAAACTGATCAAAAACTGGTTGCAAAAATGTCAACTCAAACCTTTGTTTATAAAGGTGAAATCAAAATGGATTTAGGTCTTTGATATCAGATTTGAAAACATAACGTATATAATAGAAAATGTAGGCAGAATACTGTATGACACTGAAGCTAGAGGCATCTCTTAAGTAAGAAATACCACTCTCCAAGCAAGTGGAAGTAAAGATAAACAAATGAAAGTAAATTAAACTGAAAAGCTTCTGCGCCTCAATGGAAATGGTGAGTAGGATACAAGAACTACCCATGGAAAAGGAGGAACTATTTACCCAATATCCTTCTTATAAGGAGCTATATCTAAGATGTATAAGTCATGGGCAGGACACAGAAAGAAATAAGCACATATCTCCATCCAAAAATGAGGAGAAGAAATGAATAGATATTTTCTTAAAGAAGAAATACAGATACTCAAATTGTACATAAAAAATGCTCAACATCATTAACCAGGGATATGCAAATCAAAACAACAATGAGGAAACATTTCATATTTCAGAGACTGGCACACATTGCAAAGAACAGAAACAACCAGTGTTGGCATAGGTGTGGGTAGAAAGGGACTCTCATTCACTGCTGTTGGATATGCTGACTAGTTCAACCATTTGGAAAAGCATATGAATATTCCTAAGAAAGCTATAAGTTGAACTTCTATGTTATCCAGAAAACCTACATCTAAAGATATAAACCTTAGGAACACAAAAATGACATATCCCCCTTTTAGACTCACTATCTTTTTTTTTTAGAATCTGATTTTTCCTTTTAAACTATAAATCAAACGTTTTCTATCTTTTTTTCCCCAGTTAGTAGGCAAGTACAAAGTGTCTAATATGGTCTTTCATGTTTTACTTCTCTCTCTCTCTCTCTCTCTCTCTCTCTCTCTCTCTCTCTCTCTCTCTTTCTCTTTCTCTCTCTCTTTTTACTATTCCTACCAGTACATTTATTCATTTAGCTTATTCACACAGGCTTTCTTAATGATATGTGAAAAGTGAAAATGCTAGAAAATTCCAGACATGCTATTGTGTTAAGGTTTTTGTTTTGCCCTGGAATGTTCTTCAATGTCAACATAGTTGACAGTTACCATAGTATCTAAGTTTCATAATATCAACGCAGATAGGATGATTATCAGAATAAATATTAAATCCTAAACCTTCCCCAGTGATCCCACTCCAATTGCTTTCCTGCCCCAAAATTATTTATTTTCTTTCATAGTATAACTCATTTTTTATAATTTTCACTACCTAGAATTTAATTTTCTTAGCAATCTTTGATATTGACTGACTACTAGTAGTTCTAAGCACATGGAAGAATGTTTGTTATGTAGAAAACATTTTAATGAATTCTTGAATGACTGGATAAGTAGATATGCAGAAAGCTGTGTAGTTTGATGAAAACTAATATACATGCAATATCTATTAAGAAAGTAGACATAGCATCTAAAAAGACAATTTGTTTTTGGTTTTTTTGGGCCACACCCGGTGGTGCTCAGGGGTTACTCCTGGCTATCTGCTCAGAAATAGCTCCTGGCATGCTCGGGGGGGGAGCAGGGGACCATACGGGATGTCAGGATTCGAACCAACCACCTTAGGTCCTGGATCGGCTGTTTGCAAGGCAAACACCGCTGTGCTATCTCTCCGGCCCCTTAAAAGACAATTTTTTAAAGATTTTTTTTATCTTTGCCATCTACAAAGTACAACCTACTCTATATTTTTAAATTCTACATTTTCTGTTAATTATTAATATTTTAATATTGTTTTTGAAAACAAAAATATACAGTTGTACACCAAAAGGAGAAACAATAAATCATGCAGGGAAGCAATAGAACATAGAACTAAAGAATGTCTCTTGCTATCTATGGAGTGACCAAAACTCCAAAGCTTGAAAGGACTTCAAAGATAACTTCAAAGTACTTGAATTTTAAAACTGGGTAAAATGTCCAGCATGATCTGGCAGATATTGAAAGGATAATGTTCTGTTGGAGTTGTGATAAAACTTCATAAAGATTTATTGTTTCTTGAAGCTTATGATTTGTATATTTCCTTCATCTTTCTTTTTATTTGTTATAAATTCCAGCTGTTATGCATTTTTAAAGGACTGCATGCTAGAGGATGTTTAGATGCCTTCAATTATTTAAATGTATTTAGATTTCAAAAACCTCACACCAGAAAGGCATTCATTATCAAATGAAAAAAAGATAATCTGATGTAATATGAGACTCATTAAGCATTAGCAAAGTTAAAAGTAGCATCGGGCTGAATATGATTTTCAATATGTCTAAATCACTAAATTGGAAATGGGAACTTAAAGGAACTGAAGTAATTAAATAACAGGAGGAATCTTTAGGATCAGAGGTGAAAAATGGCCAGAAAGAAGAAGATTGACAAAAAATATTTTTTTAAGGTCAGGGGAGTTAGTGGAGGGGTTAGAGTACATGCTTTACTTGCACCCAGACTACTTTGATCTCTGGTACCACCACATGGGTGCACATCCAGTAGCATGGGTGTAGCTCTGGAGAAATCTCAGTACCTCCAGATGTTTCTTTTGTTGCCTCAGCCATTAATATCCAATCTTTGGGCCCTAACATTTTTTTTTAATTTTTTTTTATTTTTTTGTGGTTTTTGGGTCACACCCGGCAGTGCTCAGGGGTTACTCCTGGCTCCATGCTCAGAAATTGCTCCTGGCAGGCACAGGGGACCATATGGGATGCTGGGATTCGAACCGATGACCTCTTGCATGAAAGGCAAACGCTTTACCTCCATGCTATCTCTCCAGCCCCTGGGCCCTAACATTTAACCATCAGGCAGGATTGTTAAAAGTTCCTGCCTGAAATGCCAAGAAAGTTGCCTAAAAGAATCCTTAATATTTTAAAAAGTAAATGTTTCGAGTTAAAATAATTTTCAATATTTTTGTATGAAATGTCATTCAAATTTCATTCATTAAAAGTTGTTTATAATACACTTGTTATATTCTTTTTTTTTTTTTTTGGTTTTTCAGGCCACACCCATTTGATGCTCAGGGGTTACTCCTGGCTAAGCGCTCAGAAATTGCCCCTGGCTTGGGGGGGAACCATATGCGACGCCGGGGGGACCGAACCGCAGTAGCAATCTTTCCTTGGCTAGCGCTTGCAAGGCAGGTACCTTACCTCTAGCGCCACCTCGCCGGCCCCACACTTGTTATATTCATTCTATGTTCCAACACAATTCCAGCACAAATATAACCTTCTGCCCATCAATATCCCAAGTTTCTGATCAAGTTTGTTCCTTTAGCAGGCAAAAAAATAATTTATTTTATACTGCTTGTTACAACATAGATCTTACAATGATGTTACTAAAGTTATTGAGGATTTACTGAGCAGTTTGGTGCTAGATGAACTCTCTGTGTTATAGTTTTCCTTCATTGAACTTAGTGGGCTTCTATGCAATTTTCCTATCTAAGTTTTTAAAAATGTTCTTACTGAGTTAACATATAGTGGACTTTGGAGCTCTTTCATGGCTGTACATGCTGTCAGGTGCCAGTGCTCCAGGAATTGTGGAAGTGGAATCAGTTCAGTGTGTGGAATTCTGCTGACAAGGTGGAAAAATCTACCTGCTCCTGTTTAAAGAGGATGCAGAGATCAGGGCCCATAGAAAAGGCCTACTTATATGAAATTAGCCATGAATTCTCTCACCTTTATATTTCTTTAAAATATATGATCATAATGTTTTTAGTCAAATTTCAGACATACTCATGAAATTAATCTAAAGTAAATTACTAAACTAAATTTCTTTAATTACTAAACTTTTATTTATTTGTTTGTTTATTTTGGTTTTGGGGCCACACCCGATGATGCTCAGGGATTACTCCTGGCTATGCGCACAGAAATCTCTCCTGGCTTGGGGGACTATACGGGACTCCAAGGGATCCTCCTAGGCTAGTGCGCGAAAGGCAGATGCCTTATGTCTGTGCCAGCGCTCCGGCCCCTAAACTTTTAGATTCATAGTGATTAATAGATGAGTCCCAATTTATTTTTGTTACTTAACTTACTGAAGGTCAATAAATTATTATGAGATCATGAGAAACATTTAAGAATATAACGTGACTGTTAATGTTTGAAAAGCTGTATTTGGAATGGAAATATTCAAAGAGAGTGCTTTGGAAAGGAAAATGTAGCATCCTGAATGTCATCATACTGACTTGAATATTTTTAATATAGATAGAGTACTATTAGATTCTGAGGATAAATCAAAACACAATGCATAAAAGCCGTCTGCATTCCTATTTTTGTCCCAGCACTATTTACAATATCCAAAATCTGAAAACAACCCAAGTTCCCAAGAACAGATGAGTGGCTACAGAAATTGTGGTGCAGCTACTCAATGGAATATTATGCGGTTGTTCATAAAAATGAAGTTATAAAACTTGCTTATATATGGATGAATATGGAGTGTATTATGCTGAGTGAAATGAGTCAGAGGGAGAAGGACAGACATAGAATAATCTCATTTATTTGTGGGATATAAGTAAAAAAAGTTAGTATAATATTCAGAGACAAATGAGATGAGGTACAGGAGCACCAGTCCATGGTATGAAGCATGCCATAAAGAGTAGTGCATGCAGTTAGGGTAGATAAGGGACTACTACGACAATAATAGTTGACATGCTGGCACACCTTCATTAAAATAATGCAAGCCGGGCCGGAGAGATAGCATGGAGGTAAGGCATTTGTCTTTCATGCAGAAGGTCATTGGTTCTAATCCCGGCATCCCATATGGTCATCCGAGCCTGCCAAGAGCGATTTCTGAGCGTGGAGCCAGGAGTAACCCCTGAACGCTGCCGGGTGTGACCCAAGAAAACAAACAAACAAACAAACAAAAAATAATGCAAGCCATAGTCTCAGAGAGAGACAGAGAGAGACAGAGAATGCTTACATGGTGGGGATGGGATGAAACTGGAGAAATTAGTGGCAGGCAATGCGCACTTGTAAAGGATAGCATATACTGTATGTCTGAAACACAATTGTAAACATTTTTGTAACCACAATTTTATAATTTTAGAATAATTTTATAATTGCTTAAAGTAATTGTAAAGAGGTATCATAAATTATGTTCATAAAAATATTTGTACCCTTGGAAAAATTCTTTAAAAGTGAAATTATTGACAGTCAAATAAAAATGACCTTTTAGAAAATAAATGCACAAATGTCCAGCTTAACTAGTTTAATTTATTTATGATATTAATTATGCATCAATTTCATACATTTCAAAATGTATGCATATCTTAAATATATTTGAACTATTATTCCAAAAGGCTCCAACTTTAATAAGATTTCTGAAAAGCCAAAGAGAAAAATATTTTAATTGATTTAGAAACATGTAAAATTTCCATCATAATTATATAATGGGCAAAATTTTCTTATTATTAGAGGTTTATTTCTTCATACATATATGCATGCATATACAAAGTACATATATATATATATATTAAAAACCAGGATAAAATATTACCACTTAAAATATTAAAAGAGTTCTAATATTTAAAACACATAGTATTATAAAATACCTGCAGTTTGAAAAGTAAGAATGCAGCATGCTGTCCAAAGTGATTTATGAACTTTCAGTGCTTATAATAATGTCAAGTTTCAGTTTTGGATCACAGTATTATAATGTGTCAAACAATTTAAAAAAACTCTAACAGTTGACTACACCTGTTTCCACTTTAAAAATCCTTTCAAGTTCACAGTACTTTGGTGGAAAAGGAAATATTTAACTTGCATCTTTCTTTTCCAATATGAAAATTGAAAGATTATTTTAATTGTAGCTTTATATACAGTATATTAACATTAATGGAATTATAAATGATTGTTTGGCACTTTTTTTTTTATTTAAACACCTTGATTACATACATGATTGTGTTTGGGTTTCAGTCATAAAAGGAACACCACCCATCACCAGTGCAACATTCCCAACACCCAAGTCCCAAATCTTCCTCCTCCCCACCCAACCCCCGCCTGTACCCTAAACAGGCTCTACATTTCCCTCATACATTCTCAATATTAGGACAGTTCAAAATGTAGTTATTTCTCTAACTAAACTCATCACTCTTTGTGGTGAGCTTCCTGAGATGAGCTGGAACTTCCAG
Organism: Suncus etruscus; assembly: GCF_024139225.1. Taxonomy (NCBI): domain Eukaryota; kingdom Metazoa; phylum Chordata; class Mammalia; order Eulipotyphla; family Soricidae; genus Suncus; species Suncus etruscus. The sequence continues at coordinate 75,952,685 of NC_064860.1, read as the reverse complement.
CTCTTTTCTCTTTTGTGTCTGAAATTTATTATTGTAAGAAAGTCTTTCATTTTTCTTAAAACCCATAGATGAGTGAGACCATTCTGCGTTTTTCTCTCTCTCTCTGACTTATTTCACTCAGCATAATAGATTCTGTGTACATCATGTATAGGAAAATTTCATGACTTCATCCCTCCTGACAGCTGCATAATATTTCATTGTGTATATGTACCACAGTTTCTTTAGCCATTCGTCTGTTGAAGGACATCTTGGTTGTTTCCAGAGTCTTGCTATGGTAAATAGTGCTGCAATGAATATAGGTGTAAGGAAGGGATTTTTGTATTGTATTTTTGTGTTCTTAGGGTATATTCCTAGGAGTGGTATAGCTGGATCGTATGGGAGCTCGATTTCCAGTTTTTGGAGGAATCTCCATATTGCTTTCCATAAAGGTTGAACTAGACGGCATTCCCACCAGCAGTGGATAAGGGTTCCTTTCTCTCCACATCCCCGCCAACACTGTTTGTTCTCATTCTTTGTGATGTGTGCCATTCTCTGTGGTGTGAGGTGGTATCTCATTGTTGTTTTGATTTGCATCTCTCTGATGATTAGTGATGTGGAGCATTTCTTCATGTGTCTTTTGGCCATTTGTATTTCTTCTTTGTCAAAGTGTCTGTTCATTTCTTCTCCCCATTTTTTGATGGGATTAGATGTTTTTTTCTTGTAAATTTCTGTCAGTGCCTTGTATATTTTGGAGATTAGCCCTTTGTCTGATGGGTATTGGGTGAATAGATTCTCCCACTCAGTGGGTGGCTCTTGTATCCTGGGCATTATTTCCTTTGAGGTGCAGAAGCTTCTCAACTTAATATATTCCCATCTGTTAATCTCTGTTTTCACTTGCTTGGAGAGTGCAGTTTCCTCCTTGAAGATGCCTGAAGTCTCAATGTCCTGGAGAGTTTTGCCTATATGTTGTTCTATATATCTTATGGTTTGGGGTCGGATATCGAGGTCTTTAATCCATTTGGATTTTACCTTCGTACATGATGTTAGCTGGGGGTCTAAGTTCAATTTTTTGCAAGTGGCTAGCCAGTTGTGCCAACACCACTTGTTGAAGAGGCTTTCCTTGCTCCATTTAGGATTTCCTGCTCTTTTATCAAAAATTAGGTGATTGTATGTCTGGGGAACATTTTCTGAGTATTCAAGCCTATTCCACTGATCTGAGGGTCTGTCCTTATTCCAATACCATGCTGTTTTGATAACTATTGCTTTGTAGTAAAGTTTAAAGTTGGGGAAAGTAATTCCTCCCATATTCTTTTTCCCAATGATTGCTTTAGCTATTCTAGGGTGTTTATTGTTCCAAACAAATTTCAAAAGTGCCTGATCTACCTCTTTGAAGAATGTCATAAGTATCTTTAGAGGGATAGTGTTGAATCTGTATAACGCCTTGGGGAGTATTGCCATTTTGATGATGTTAATCCTGCCAATCCATGAGCAGGGTATGTGTTTCCATTTCCGCGTGTCCTCTCTTATTTCTTGGAGCAGAGTTTTATAGTTTTCTTTGTATAGGTCTTTCACATTTTTAGTCAAGTTGATTCCAAGATATTTGAGTTTGTGTGGCACTATTGTGAATGGGGTTGTTTTCTTTATGTCTATTTCTTTCTTATTACTATTGGTGTATAGAAAGGCCATTGATTTTTGTGTGTTAATTTTGTAGCCTGCCACCTTGCTATATGAGTCTATTGTTTCTAGAAGCTTTTTGGTAGAGTCTTTAGGGTTTTCTAAGTAGAGCATCATGTCATCTGCAAACAGTGAGAGCTTGACTTCTTCCTTTCCTATCTGGATTCCCTTGATATCTTTTTCATGCCTAATCGCTATAGCAAGTACTTCCAGTGCTATGTTGAATAGGAGTGGTGAGAGAGGACAGCCTTGTCTTGTGCCAGAATTTAGAGGAAAGGCTTTTAGTTTTTCTCCATTGAGGATAATATTTGCCACTGGCTTGTGGTAGATGGCCTTAACTATATTGAGAAAGGTTCCTTCCATTCCCATCTTGCTGACAGTTTTGATCAAGAATGGGTGTTGGAACTTGTGAAATGCTTTCTCTGCATCTATTGATATAATCATGTGGTTTTTATTTTTCTTGTTGTTGATGTTGTGTATTATGTTGATAGACTTACGCATGTTAAACCATCCTTGCATTCCTGGGATGAAACCTACTTGATCGTAGTGGATGATCTTCTTAATGAGGTATTGAATCCTATTTGCCAGGATTTTGTTGAGGATCTTTGCATCTGCATTCATCAGCGATATTGGTCTGTAATTTTCTTTTTTCGTAGCATCTCTGTCTGGTTTAGGTATCAAGGTGATGTTGGCTTCATAAAAGCTATTTGGGAGTGTTTCCACTTGTTCAATTTCATGAAAGAGTCTTGCCAGGATTGGTAGTAGTTCCTCTTGGAAAGTTTGATAGAATTCATTAGTGAATCCATCTGGGCCTGGGCTTTTGTTTTTGGGCAGACTTTTGATTACCATTTTTACTTCATCAATGGTGATGGGGGTGTTTAGATATGCTACATCCTCTTCTTTCAACCGTGGAAGATTATAAGATTCCAAGAATTTATCCATTTCTTCCAGGTTCTCATTTTTAGTGGCATAGAGTTTTTCAAAGTAGTTTCTGATTACCCTTTGAATCTCTGTCATATCAGTAGTGATCTCTCCTTTTTCATTCCTAATACGAGTTAACAAGTTTCTCTCTCTCTTTCTTTGTTAGGTTTGCCAGTGGTCTATCAATCTTGTTTATTTTTTCGAAGAACCAACTTCTGCTTTCGTTGATCTTTCGGACTGTTTTTTGGGTTTCCACTTCGTTGATTTCTGCTCTCAGCTTTGTTATTTCCTTCTGTCTTTCTATTTTTGGGTCCTTTTGTTGAGTACTTTCTAGTTCTATTAGCTGTGTCATTAAGCTACTCAGGTAAGCTCCTTCTTCCTTCCTGATGTGTGCTTGCAAAGCTATAAATTTTCCTCTCAGTACTGCTTTTGCTGTGTCCCATAAGTTCTGATAGTTTGTGTCTTTATTGTCATTTGTTTCCAGGAACCTTTTTATTTCCTCCTTCATTTCATCTCGGACCCACTGGTTATTGAGTATGAGGCTGTTTAACTTCCAGGTGTTAAAGTTTTTCTTCTGAGTCCCTTTGGAATTCACAAATAATTTCAGAGCCTTGTGGTCAGCGAAGGTAGTCTGCAAAATTTCTATCCTCTTGATCTTATGGAGGTATGTTTTATGTGCCAGCATGTAGTCTATCCTGGAGAATGTCCCATGTACATTGGAGAAGAATGTGTATCCAGGTTTCTGGGGATGGAGTGTCCTATATATATCCACTAGGCCTCTTTCTTCCATTTCTCTCCTCAGGTCTAGTATATTCTTGTTGGGTTTCAGTCTGGTTGACCTATCCAGTGTTGACAAAGCCGTGTTAAGGTCCCCCACAATTATTGTGTTGTTATTGATATTGTTTTTCAGATTTGTCAACAGTTGTTTTAAATATTTTGCTGGCCCCTCATTTGGTGCATATATGTTTAGGAGAGTTATTTCTTCCTGCTCTACATACCCCTTGATTAATATAAAATGTCCATCTTTGTCCCTTACAACCTTCCTGAGTATAAAGTTTGCATTATCTGATATTAGTATGGCCACTCCAGCTTTTTTATGGGTGTTGTTTGCTTGGATAACTTTTCTCCAGCCTTTTATTTTGAGTCTATGTTTGTTCTGACTATTCAGGTGCGTTTCTTGTAGGCAGCAGAAGGTTGGATTGAGTTTTTTGATCCATTTAGCCACTCTGTGTCTCTTAACTGGTGCATTTAGTCCATTGACGTTGAGAGAAAGAATTGTCCTGGGATTTAATGCCATCTTTATATCGAAATTTGGTGTGTCTTTTGGTCAGTCTTGTCTTAGATTAGGTCTTTCAGTTTTTCTCTTAAGACTGGTTTTGAGTCTTTAAAGTTTCTGAGCTGTTTTTTGTCTGTGAAACCATGTATTCTTCCGTCAAACCGGAAAGTGAGTTTTGCTGGGTACAGTATCTAGGTGAAGCATTCATTTCATTCAGTCTTGTCACAATATCCCACCACTGCTTTCTGGCATTTAGTGTTTCTGGTGACAGGTCTGCTGTAAATCTCAAGGATGCTCCCTTGAATGTAATTTCCCCTTTTGATCTTGCTGTTTTCAGAATTCTGTCTCTATCTGTGGGATTTGTCATTGTGACTAGGATGTGTCTTGGGGTGGTTTTTGTTGGGTCTCTTTTGGTTGGTACTCTTCGAGCATGCAGGATTTGATCACATATATTCTTTAGCTCTGGGAGTTTCTCTTTAATGATGTTCTTGACCGTTGATTCTTCCTGGAAATTTTCTTCCTGGGTCTCTGGGACTCCAATGATTCTTAAGTTGTTTCTGTTGATCTTATCATAGACCTCTATTTTCATCTGTTCCCATTCTTTGACTAATTTTTCCATTGTCTGTTCATTTGTTTTAAGTTTTTTTTCCAATCTCTCCTGTTGTATGGAATTGTTATGTATCTCATCTTCCACAGCACCAAGTCTATTCTCAGCTTCTGATACCCTGTCCCAGAGCTTATCCATTTTGTCATTCACTTCGTTTACTGATTTTTTCAGGCCTGTTATTTGACATGTTATTTCAGTTTGGAGTTTTGTGATTTCTGTCTTCATATTTTCTTGATTCTTATTAGTGTTCTGTTCTATTCTATTCATGGTTTCTTTGAGTTTTTTGAGTATATTCCATATTGCTACTCTAAAGTCCTTATCTGAGAGATTGATTAGTTGGTTGGTCGTTAACTGGTCATCAGAATTGTCATCTTCATTCTCTATGTCTGATGCTGGCCTGCGTTGTTTCCCCATTGTCACACTTGTATTGTGGGTTTTTCTATGTGTTGTGGTGGTATTCATTGGTTATATGATGCAGGCAACACACTTCTTGCTTCTGTGATCCAGCACAGTTCTTAGTGTGGTTTTTTTTTCTTCTTGTGATGGTGTTCTTTTTTTAGTAAGAGCGCACGGCTGTGTAGCGAAGTGGAGCTAAGTGCATTCTGGAGCCTCTTTTCAGCCCACTCTTAGGAGGTTCACGCAACAGGATAGCAGAGAGACACACATAGGCAGCACTCACAATTTTTCACAGTCGGGCCCCACTGGTCAGGCGTAGTTTTCACTTGCTCGCTGGGCAGCTTCAGAATGCTGTATTTTTGGGGTTCACTTCCCAGGACTCTGAGGAGAGTCACTGGCTCGCTTGGTAGCTTCCGAATGTAGTTTCTTTGGGGTTCGCTTCCCAGGGCTCTGAGGAGAGCTTCCAGAGTTCAGGAAAGACAGAGAAGGGTAGGACAGGGCTCCCTTCCAGTGCTCAGTTTCCTCAGAAGAAGCACAGCCGGGTGGAGACTCTGCAGGTAGAGCAATCAGCACTCTGCCTGGGAACCCCCACATGCAGCCATTTCTCACTCACTCACTGGCTTGCTGGGTAGCTCCCGAATGTAGTTTCTTTGGGGTTCGCTTCCCAGGGCTCTGAGGAGAGCTTCCAGAGTTCAGGAAAGACAGAGAAGAGTAGGACAGGGCTCCCTTCCGGTGCTCAGTTTCTGGTTCGCTGGGTAGCTTCCGAATGTAGTTTCTTTTCTTTTTTTTTTTTTTTTTGGGCCACACCCGTTTGACGCTCAGGGGTTACTCCTGGCTATGTGCTCAGAAATCCCCCCTGGCTTGGGGGGACCATATGGGACGCCGGGGGATCAAACCGCGGTCCTTCCTTGGCTAGCGCTTGCAAGGCAGACACCTTACCTCCAGCGCCACCTACCCGGCCCCCCAAATGTAGTTTCTTTGGGGTTCGCTTCCCAGGGCTCTGAGGAGAGCTTCCAGAGTTCAGGAAAGACAGAGAAGAGTAGGACAGGGCTCCCTTCTGGTGCTCAGTTCCTCAGAAGAAGCACAGCCCGGTGGAGACTCTGCAGGTAGAGCAATCAGCACTCTGCCTGGGAACCCCCACATGCAGCCATTTCTCACTCACTCACTGGCTCGCTGGTTAGCTCCCAAATGTAATTTCTTTGGGGTTCGCTTCCCAGGGCTCTGAGGAGAGCTTCCAGAGTTCAGGAAAGACAGAGAAGAGTAGGACAGGGCTCCCTTCCGGTGCTCAGTTTTCTCAGAAGAAGCACAGCCGGGTGGAGACTCTGCAGGTAGAGCAATCAGCACTCTGCCTGGAAACCCCCACATGCAGCCATTTCTCACTCACTCCTCTTTACACTTTTCAATGCGGCTCTTCTGCGTGCCTGGCGGCTGCTCCAGGAGTCAGGCATTAAAAAGTGTAAAGAGCCGCATGTGGCTCGCGAGCCGACTGTTTGGCACTTTTTAAAATTTAATCATCCATAAAAAAATTTTTGTCATGGTTTTATTTCTATTTTTTCCAAGAAAGTGAGTTTGACCAAAAGGGGTACAATTCTACTAACTTATATTATCATATCTTAATAAATATGATTGTTTTATAGCTAATTAAAATATTTGTATATGTTTTTCATAATTTGATTTTTCCTTACACTTACCCACATTGTCAAATTTTGAAAGTATTTTACAATAACTTATAAGAAGCCAAAATAAGGCACATTCACCATGTGGCCATTATTTTCATTTTGGCCAGATTACCTATTTTTAACAACTTTAAACAGACAAAGTATTTTTGTTATCTTGCTATATAGAGACTTTCATATAATATAATCATTATAGAAAATGACTATTTATGTGGTCAATCAACTGTTACAAGTTTGAGATTACAAGGTTAAAAAAAATTACACAACTATTTCTCTAATTCTTACTACATGTATTTGATTAATTCTAGAGTTCATTAATAAAAATTCAGGAAACAAACTAGAACTGTAAAAACATACTGATAATATGTACATATAAAGAGAGATTGAAAATGCTGTGTACAAAAAAGATTTCTTGAGTGTTATAGAAAAACTGAAAATCTTTTATTTTGACAGTCTTTTAATTTAATTTTATGAATATTAATTATATAGCTTCCATGATCCTCTTTGAGAGGCATTCTGAGGACTATTGTAATTCAATATATTGTGGAACTTTAGTATAGTGCTTAATGGTGTCTTTAATCAAGCAATTTAAAAATGAATTTAAAAGAACTGGGTTCAGAAAAGAAATGTCCATCAAACATACTATTAGAAATGTAAAAGTTTGGTGAGAAACTTGAATTACAATATTAAAAAGTTTAAGAAAAATTTTGAGAATAGAATAAAGTGTCTTCAAAACTCCTAAAGATATAAAATATTTAAAAAATGAAGACATTTATATCTCCAATAAGTCTATTATTTTAAGTCATTCTTGAAAGTCAAAAAACCATGATTCTTTCCGGAAAAATAATCTTTTTACAGGAAATGTCAGTATCCCTATCAAGGCTCCTTCACATATACATCAAGAATGACTTCTTTGCTCATTTTGTTTGAGCTGTGCTTATTGTTCCTCAAAGCTTAGTCTCTAACTAAAATCTTCTGGCATGGGTTGTATCTGTTCATGTTTTATAGCGCCATACAGTGTTCAAAAAAGTAGATATAGAATTGTTTTAGTTTTATGGAAAAAGAAAGCATTAAAATTAAAAGCTTTTAAAATTATAAAGTGAAAGCACTACAAATTTCAGAGTCAAAATTGAAACTATTTGCTGAAGCTTATTAGAAATAAATTTTTGCAGAAAGGGGAGGAAACCTTCAGTGTTTCTTTATCTACCAGTTAGTAGAAGAAACATTGACATGTGACACAGAGGTTTGTGTTACTGCTTTTTGTTTGTTTGTTTTTTTGAACACACCCAGTGTTTTTCAGGATTTATTCCTGGCTCTGTGCTCAGGGATCACTTCTGTAGATGCTCAGGGAACCATATATAGTGACAGAAGATTCAAACAGGTATCAGCTGCATGCAAGGCAAGCACTTTACCTTCTGTATTAACATCTTGGATTCCAGAGTCGTGGAGTTCTGAGAGTTGATGATCACCTTTAGAAAGCATCTTATGTACTGGTAGCCATTCATGAGAATTTTTGTTTTTGTTATTTGTGTATGTCTTATTTTTCTTTCTTTTCTTATTTTTTGTTTACTTAGAAACTGTGATTTACAGTTATTCGTCGATAAGTATGAGGCATATAATTTTCCAAGAATACTCTTATTATCATTGTTCATACTTTATCAATGTTTCCAGTTTTCCTCCAACCCCCTAGCATTGACAGACAATTTTAAGTTCGGTTGTTGTGGTTCAGATTGTGTCATTTCAGTTTTCTTGTTTTGTGGTTCATATATATAGACATACCAAAGTTCTACACTGCCAATGTGTCTGTTGCTCTAGGCCCATACCCTGTACCCACTTATTCTTAGTTCCCTTAACCCCTGTAACTCAGTTTATTTCCTTCTCTATCTTACCCAGTTCTGTATTTTAGGCACTAGGGTAATTTACCTATTTATTTTAATGCAAGATATTATTTCATTCACTTGTCCTCTTAGTCTATATGCCACAGATAAATGAGAATATCCTGTCTTATCTTTATTTCTGTTGATTTACTTTGTCTAATATATACTTCAATTCCATCAAAGTTGCTTCATTTTGCATGATTTCTTCCTTTCAGTTGCAAATTCCATACACATCCACTTAAATATATATAATGTATGTAATTTTATATATATATATATATTTATATATCACACCTTCATTATTGGGTAGATAATTGAGTTGATTCTATAGATTAGCAATTGTGCTCAATATTAATGATTAAAGGTGTTTATATTTCATTCTAGATGCATATTTTTGTAACCTAGATGCAGATATGCTAATTCTTTTTTTTTTTTTTTGTGGGTTTTGGGTCACACCTGGCAGTGCTCAGGGGTTACTCCTGGCTCCATGCTCAGAAATTGCTCCTGGCAGGCACAGGGGACCATATGGGATGCCGGGATTCGAACCGATGACCTTCTGCATGAAAGGCAAACGCCTTACCTCCATGCTATCTCTCCGGCCCCCTTTTGTTATTTTTTGAGGAAATCTACAGTTTTACCCAGTGGTTGAAACAGATAACAGTAAGCACCATCAACACAGTTTGTTCTCAGGTGTTTCTTGCTTGTTTGTTTCTTTTCTTTATTTTTAAAATGTGCCTTCTCACTGGTATGAGATATGTCTTATTGTCATCTTGATTTGGATTTTACTGATAATAAGTGATGATAAGCACTTTTCCACAACCCTATTCAGGGTATGTTCATTTCTTTTACTTTTTGATATGTTTTTGTTGCTGCGTTGATATTTGAAAGTTCTTAGGTATCTTAGATATCAAACCTTTATCTGATGTGTTGAGTGGAAATATGTTCTCTCAATCAGTTGGGTGTCTTTCACTTAGAATTTATAATTTGATTAAGTCCCATTTATTATTTTTGTTTTGTTGCTTTTGTTATTAGAGCATGTCATTGACAGCTTTTTGAAGTTCAGATTTTGAATATAGAAATCAAGAAAGCAATACAAAGAGTGAATGACATTGTCAATGATATTATTTTGTCCAAAGAATAAGCAAGATAGACAATGCTTTGACTAGACACATGAAAAATAAAGGAGAGATTTCCAAAATCAATTGGATCTGAAAACAAAATTTTCTATTGAAATAAAATAGAACTCATCGAAGTTCAAGATATCCTGAGAGGTCACAGTAAAAGAATTATTGAAAAATTATAGTCCTTAAAAAGAAGGTTTTAGTTCAGAGATTTCCAAAGTTACTTGGCCTTTTCTTTCTTTCAAAAAAATTACTTAGAGCTCCCTGGAATTCAGCTTTCTTTGAGAAAACAAAATGTTCCCTTCCTAACAACACTCACACCTCTCCTCCTTTTTGTAGTGTATGTCCCATTTAAAAAACACTGTAAAACCATTCCAGGATCTCAAAATATTTTATTCAAAATCATAATCATCATTATATTATATTTATTTTCCTGTACATCATTCCGAGCTTTTTCAATCACTTTTTTTTTGTTTTTGTTTTTGTTTTTGTTTTTTGGCCACACCTGGTGATTCTCAGGGCTTACTCTTTGCTAAGCACTCAGAAATTGTTCCTGGTTAGGGGGACCATATGGGACTCCAGGGATTGAACTCAGGTCCATCTTGGGTCAGCTGTTTGCAAGGCAAATACCCTACCTCTGTGCTATAGCTCTGGCCCCTTAATCACATTATTTTTTTTATGGGGGCAACACATCCAGCACTACTCAGGTCTTACTCTTTAGGTCTCTGTGCTCAAGGATCAACTCTTGGCCTGTCAGAGATTAAACCATGGTGGGTCACTTGAAGGTAAGCACCTCAACAACTATAATACTTTTCTGGCCTCTCTCAACCACTTTTTCATGTTTATGTTTTATAAAATATCATTGTTATTTAAAAATAGCATTATGGTATTTTCTGTGATATGTTGTTGATCTAGAATACTATTTAATCAAAAAATTTAACACATGTCAACAGTTTATATTTTATTTCTAATTATATGGAATAGATGTGTGTTTCTCTTCTTTCACAAATGACATAGTCACAAGACAAATGTTACTGACATAGAAAATGCACATATGTATACTTCAATTTCAACAAAAGAATATAGAAAAGATTGAAGATTTAAATTATGGGGCCGTAGTGATGGCACAGCAGATAGGGTGTTTGCCTTGTATAAAGCCAGCCCAGGTTTGATTCCCAGATTTCTGTATGGTTTTCTGAGTCTGACAGGATTGATTTCTGATTGCAGAGCCAGGAGTAGCTCTTGAGAGCTTCTGGGTGTGCCCCCAATAAAGTTTAAATTAAAAAAACATTATTTGTGTATCAAATTCAAGACAAAAATAGGAAAAACAACCAGCTATAAATACCTATTAGAAAAGCATATTTTACTTCATAGTTAAATGAACTTTGGGGAAAAGTTATTAGAATAATGTTTTTCTGTTTCATGATTGGCTAACTTTACATATGTAATTTTGCTCAAGAGAACCATAGGAAAGGATTTTTATAACTTATTTAGGCATATGTTATCCTTTAAATATTGCTTTATTTTTAACTCATATCAAACACCATTAATAAAATTTTAGTTTATATATTATTTTGATGTGGATTTCTTGTTACATAATTATATTTTATGAATAATTCAAAATTAAATATCACAATCTATCAATTTTCACTAGCTATAATGAAGGTTGAAACAATTTCTATTACAAAATAATATACAATCTTTAAAGAAAACAACTTAGTAGTATAAAACAGCATACGGTATGATAAAAGATGCTATAATATATACTTTAAAATTTATATTTGATGGGCAGAGTGATAGCACAGCCGGTAAGGCTTTTGCCTTCTATACAGCTGAACTCATATGGTCCCCAGAGCCTGCTAGGTGTAATTTCTAAGCACAGAGCAAGGAGTAATACATGAGGGTCACTAGATGTTATCCAAAAACAAAAAAAAAAATTACATTTATTTTATAGTTATACATTTTGTCAATTTAGATAGATGAACTTTGTGGAAGGATCATAATAATTATATGGTCTAAAATCTGTCATATAATTTACTGTCTAATTTGAAATGGCCTATTACAAAAAATCCAAATGAATATTGTCTAAAATTTTAATTTAGAACTATTTTTATAAGTAAAAAGAGTCAATCTTTTATATAATTTTATACATGTTCTTTTATCTATTGCTTTAATTACTGAAGAGTCTTATTTGATATCCTTATCATTTACAATTCCAGTGCAATCTTATTGTTTATTACATACTATTTATTTTTTAGATATATTTTTGCTATGTCTCACATGTTCTAGTTTCTGTCATTAGCATTTTATTTTAATAAATTAACCATTTTTTTCTGGCTGTTATTTTGGAGTCTCTTTTCCTACTTTGTCACTTTTATATTTTTCTTTGAGTTCATGAGGTCCTATGTGGTAAGGCACTTGCCTTGTGTGAAGCCAATCAAGTTCAATGACTGGCAATCTTTTTGGGTACCTAGACCTGTCAGGAGTGATTGATCTTTAGAAATAGAGCCAACAGTAAGCCCAAATTATATCTCGGTGTGTCGCAAACAAAAACAAAATTGAAACAAAAACAAATCTTTATGTAATATGCCATGGGGGCACATCGGCAGTGCTCAGGGATTACTCCTGGCTCTGCACTCAGAAATCACTTCTGGCAGGCTCAGGGGACCATATGAGATGCAAGGGATTGAACCTGGGTTTATCCCAGGTCAGCTGCATGCAAGGCAGATGCCTTACTGCTGTGCTATCACTCCAGCCCCTGTTGGTAATATGTTCTTAGACCTTCAAGTATTGTTCTACGTTGACTGATAAAATGTTTATTTCCTAGGATTAGGAATAGAATAAATTCTGGTTGACTTGAACAACAGAAAGGAAGCCAAAAATGTAGGAGTTCCCATTTTAATTTCTTCAAAATCCTCTGTTCTTGCTTTTACTAACTGCTCTTAATATATTCACAGAGGTTTTCTCTATCTGCTTATATCCTAACCTTTTTTCATTCTAGAAACATATAAATTGAATTGGACTGGTACCAGCCCATATAATATCATTTTAAGCCTTAATTACATCTATAAAGAGTCTCTCTCCAATATGCTAACATCATGAGGTACAAAAACTTAGGGCTAAGTTTATGAATTTGGAAGGGACATAGCTCAGTACATAATAATTATATAGCAGAAAACTTGGTTTTTATAGTTATTTCTTTTCCTAAATAGCCTCTAAAAGAAATCCATTGTCTTCATGAAATTGTACTCTTGGCACAAGAATGGATGATTCTCTACTCATTCTAAGGATGTATGCATTTTCAGAATAAGCAATGAATTTAAGACTTTACAAAAAGTCTATGCAATCTCTTAAAAAATAAATTAGTCTGTTATCATTTCTAGTCTCTAATCAAAAGCTAAAAATATCCATTCTTACCAAATGAAACTATGAAAGGTAAACTAATAAATGCTACATATTCTAGATAACGCAATTGTCTAAGGACCCTTTGGAAGTATACATGTTTATGCATAGAAATAAGAATAATGAAAAAATTTGGAGTAGGATAAGGCTAACAAAAATATATTTTGGGAAGTTGTCTGAGTTTTGGAAATCTGGTTTCATGACTATATTTTAGTGTATAATTAAGTTATACACTATATATATATGTATATGTTATGTCTATTTAGTTAAGATGTTCTTTATGGCTATGATAAATTGTCTTATTTGTTTCTTTTTTGTTTTATTTATTTATTTTATTATTATTAGCATTGTTTTCTATATTAAAATCATGCATCCTTAAATTCAGAGTCCACATATTTTATGACAAAGAATAATAATTTTTGAGTATCATTCATGAAATTTATCATTGAGAAAAATCAAAATTAGCAGTCCCCAAAAATTTGTACAAAATAAGCTGTGTTATGTGACTGTAAATGACTCACTAATCTGATGAGAGGACACTTCATACAGTCTGCTCGGGACTCTCTACTAAACTCCGTAAGACTGGTTTCCCACGTAATGAAGACATGGAATGAAAAACACATGTCTTTCCAGACTTGAGAGTCTGTATGGAACAAGCATTTTTGAGGCAAAAATATAGAAATTTTTAGAATAGTTTAATGGTTGATGAAAATACTGGAAATCTGCTACATATGTTAGGCATTATACCTATCCAAGTATTTTTTTCCTTTGCAACCTTGCCATTTGTAATTTTCAAAATGTGCGAGCTTAAGGTGGGAATTGAATTAGCATCTGGACTCTCTCTCTCTCAAGATGGAACAAAATGTGTAAAATAGGAATATTTCTGCATGGTGGTGTGTTTACAAATCATTTTGGTTTTTCCCCATGATTTAATCTCAAAGTGATTGAAGGGTGATGATACTTTAAAATGAGTATTTCCTTTACTGTGAAGTTTCAGGTTTGAGGCTCAAGCATCTTCAGGAAGATAGTCCAACAGCTGTTGCTTTGCTGATGAGTTATAGGAATCAGATACAGGCATATATAAAAGGAAGTAAGAACTAAAGCAGATGGCAGGAATCAGAGAACAAATGCTGACTCACCCTTTAGGCCATACTGTGGCAAGTTCTTTTAACTCCTTTGCACCAAAGAGATCACATCAGATATTTTTTTCCCATGAGAAGCTTTCTTTTTTATTTTTTTGAATAATAACTTTATTTAAGCACCATGTTTACAAACATGTTTGTAGTTGGGTTTCAGTCATATAAAAACACCTCCTTTCACCAGTGCAACATTCCCATCACCAATTTCCCAATTCCCCCCATCTCACCCCCACATCTGTACTTCTCTCACTCTTTAACATTGTCATGATAGTTGTTAGTATAGTTATTTCTCTAACTGTACTCACCACTCTGTGGTGAGCTTCATATCATGAGCTGGTCCTTCTGGCCCTCATCTCTATTGTCTCTGGGCATTATTACAGTACTGTCTTTTATTTTCCTTAAAATCCATAGATGACTGAGATTATTCTGTGTCTATCTCTCTCTCTATGAATTATTTCCCTCAGAAAATAGTTTCCATGTCCATTCATGTACAAAAACATTTCATGACTTTATGAGAAGCTTTCTTAAATAAGATGTTTTACTTTAGTAAAGAGATGAATCATGTCTTAAAACTCAAAGACCATTGATGTTTTGACAATTGAGTCAAAGACTATTGAAAAGGGTCTTGTTGATTGCTGTTTCAAAATTGGAAATTAACAGTAAAGTGATGCTGATTTACCAATAATTCAGATCAAGTATAATTTATCAGAGCAGTTACATCACAACAAAATAAAACTTTGAAAGGTTTCAAAAAATTTTTATCTCCCGATGTCTCATTCATTTCTATCAGTATCTGATTAAAAATAACTTGGGCATTAAGGTCAGGAAACTCTAAGGTTAGGAAAAGTCAATAGTTTGGCTGATTCAGTTAAAAGGATGTACAACATCTTTTAAGGAGAAAGTAGTCCTTTGCATTACACTGTCTGATTAAATCAAAGAACTGCAGAAATATTGCTGGACTGTTAAGCTTTCATGTCTCTTGATTGACAGGACGGTCAGTGGATACTGAAAAAGAGAGTCTTCCTTCACCACTAGTCTTTGCTCTTCATTGTCATATTCAGAAGCACAGCCTGAGGATGTTTCTCCATAATTTCTGTACCTGCAGTGCATGTCATTTCAATAGTCCTAGATTTCCTAATGATGTGTGAGTTTTTCTTTTACTACTGGAAAATATTAGATCACTCTATCTCTGCTGGGCATACTACTGCTCCTGTTTCATCTTTTCAAAGTTATTTTCTTTCCTGTGCCAGTGATTATCTTTCGCAAGTTAAGCTCTTTTAATTTCCAATAATTTTCTATTTAGTTGATCCTGTGCTTTTCAAAGATGACAAATAAAACATTGGTGATTTGAAACGTGTAAGAAAAGAACTGATTCAGTAAGCATGATGAAGTTTTATGTTGGTGTGTTTATATTGTATATTTTAAAATACTGCAATAAAGTTTATTGTACAAATCTCTATATTAAACAAAGCATTAAAATAATTTAATTCAGTAATTTATAACAGGATATATCATGTTAATTTTTGGATATAATATTAATAGGTATCACAAACATATTAGATTCATGTAATTCCATTTATATAGGCATGCTGAATATAAATTCAGTCATAATTTTCTTGAGCATAAAACATATGTTGTTTTAAAATTTAAAACTGATGATCTCTTTTTTTTCCAAAGCACTGCATTATCTTTCTCAATTAAATTTAGAAGGATCTAGCTGCCTTTGTTTTTTAATTCCTTCCCCTATGGGAATGTAAATCTATTATACAGTTGTCTCAGCTGCTACTTGGCATTCAAACCAGATCTTGGAGCTGCCAGACATTTCTAAGCCCCACTCCCTCCTCTTTTCCCAAGTAGTTTACAGTTACAGTATGGCACCCATAAACTGCTTCTCTCAAGGGAACAACAGTAGTGACAACAGTAAGAACAGACGGTTTCTGAACCATTTTATTCGCTCCATGAAGACTGGCATTCTCATGGGTTGACATGCATCCAGCTAGCTAACTCAACAGACTTACTTTAAAGACCAAATTCTTATGCCACATTTGTTCTTTTCTAGTAGTCCTCAAGGACAGAAATAATTCAAACCCATAATCCAGAAATGTAAGTCTTAAAATTTGTAGCAATATTATGGATGATGAATTAATTTTCTCAACGTAACTGATAAAATAGTGATTTTTTGTACCTTACATACATTGCAAAGATGTTACATGACCAGTGAATTATATATATATATATATATATATATATATATTATATACAATGATAGCATGCTACTTTCTTCATATGTTAGTATGTGCATGCATGTTTGTGTGTATGTGTTTGAATATGCTAATGCCTGAAGCAGAAAATCAAATTTAGAAACCTGCTATGTTGGGTAGAATGTTAAAGTGACAAGGAACTTGTCTTTGAGATCTATATTAACAGACATTTTGTAGGAAGACAATGTTAATGTGCCCCTGGGGCTACTACTATTTAAATGACTTTAGCTTTATGGTCTTTTAATGTGGGACTCTTCAGCCTGGAAATGAAGTGGATTTTCCATCCTCTGATTCAAATCTACTCAGCAGGGTAGCTTCCCCAATATTCTCTGAGCAGCTGTTAGTAGCAGGAGAAAAAGTGTCCTGCAATAATTGATTGCTTCAACCTACAGCCTTCCACAGCTCTATTTTTCTTTTTCTTTCTTTCTTTCTTTCTTTCTTTCTTTCTTTCTTTCTTTCTTTCTTTCTTTCTTTCTTTCTTTCTTTCTTTCTTTCTTTCTTTCTTTCTTTCTTTCTTTCTTTCTTTCTTTCTTTCTTTCTTTCTTTCTTTCTTTCTTTCTTTCTTTCTTTCTTTCTTTCTTTCTTCCTTCCTTCCTTCCTTCCTTCCTTCCTTCCTTCCTTCCTTCCTTCCTTCCTTCCTTCCTTCCTTCCTTCCTTCCTTCCTTCCTTCCTTCCTTCCTTCCTTCCTTCCTTCCTTCCTTCCTTCCTTCCTTCCTTCCTTCCTTCCTTCCTTCCTTCCTTCCTTCCTTCCTTTCTTTCTTTCTTTCTTTCTTTCTTTCTTTCTTTCTTTCTTTCTTTCTTTCTTTCTTTCTCTTTTTCTTTCTCTTTTTCTTTTTTTGTTGTTGTTGCGTCTCTTAGCACCTGCTTCTCAAAGCAACAGATCTTGGATCTAAATGAAAATTCCAGTAGGAGAGTGAATAGTGAATGCCTAGAAAAATCATAAGGTAATTCTGGAAGAATAGTGAGAAAGTGAATCTGTTCTTTCTGAGGACTTCATGAAGATAACAGGAAAGATCTGCTAACGCAGAGGTTTTATTGTGATTAAGATCTTTCTTCTAAATCAAGATGTGGCAGCCATATCTCTAAATCATTTCTGTGCAGACACTGGGGAGAAGGACAGAATGCATTAAGTGGATTTCCAGCAATATTGAGCCTTACAAATTCCTCTGGTCTTCCTGGAAGTCTCACATGTGGATAAGTAACACCTAGTTGATATTTCCTTTCAAATTCCTGAGGGTCAGTTGTCAACCTTTTGAAATGTCCTTTTCAGCATAAGACAGGAGCTGGTATTGTCATGATTTGTTAACACAAGGGAAACATTTTAGCCTTAAGTGTCAAGAGTGATTGGTGTGATGGCAAAATTGTTAATCTTAATTTAAAAATGCCACAATACTTTATTTTAGCAATTAGTAACTGCCAGTGTATTTTTAAATGCGTGATTTTGGTTGAACTGTATTTCATGTGCATCTAAAATAGTACTCAAATCACTTGAGGTAACTTTTTTTGATCAAGTGCTCTAAAATAATTTTTATCACGCGGTGGTTTATGTGATGTTGTATTATGCTTAAAAGAGATGTACATACGCTTTTATTGTTTAAGTCAAAACAGAATATTGTGAAATTGAAACAGCTAATATAGTAATTATGTGGAAATTTTAGAGATTTTGCCACTAACTTGTATAACTTTGTACAAATTATCTCTCCCATGCCATCACAGTAAAATGAAATTCAGTTTATGAAATAAAAATATTATTTAAGTTTGAACTTGAACAAAACATATGCTAAAAAAACTTTATCAAAGAAAAGTAGCTGTCAAGCAAAAAGTATGGCTGAAATAATTAATAGGATAAATATCTATCCATTTGTTGTTTTTTCCCATTCAGGGAGAGCTACCTATCTAACTCATTATAATAATCCCACTTTTGTAAAAGATCTAGCAATTTATGAGGCATTATATATATAAAAAAGAAAAAAATAGAAACTTGATTTAATCAGGTCTATTAATACTAACCTTGGGACATCGTGTTTGGGAGTACCTTGTACATTATAGTGGAATTTCTGTGAAGACAGCCTGACCATTTACAGAAGGATATCATTCCCAAGACTATTTTAGCAAGTTGTTATTTGCATCATAATTTTTCCTTCAAGAAAGGAAACTGAATAGAGGATTTTTATGGCTCTAAAATCTATATTAAATAGGATAAGAGAGATATTTTAAATCAAAAAAATGAGGAGAAGCCTGGGAGGGAAAATGGTTACTTAAATGGCATCCATTCGGGTTTCTGTAGCCATATTTTCTTTGCCATATAGATAGAATTTTTATACAGAAAATTTATTTCTGACAAAAAGTCTTCATCTGGGTAATTAACTCAATCTCTAATCTTCTAGGTATTTAAGTGTTATTTTTTAAAAAATAATCTAGTATGCTCTTGATTGAACCTAGCTTAAAGTAAGTCAATGCCAAGGTGAAAAGTATCGCAAAGTATGTTTTGAGATAATTGCAGAGATCTAGCTCTGTGACTATATTACGGAACTATAAGCTCATTAGTTATCTCAGCAGTATATTGTTCTAGATTATTTCATTTAACTTTGATTTGAAATATATGTATAAAATATAGAGAATGTAGAAATAGTGACAATTGTCTTTACATTTTTAACATAACAGGTGACATAAAAATTCAAGCCAGAATAAGACTATGCAGAAATGTAAAAATAAAAACCAATTACCTTCTTGGAATCCTCAGTGATTGTAAATTGTTGCCATCATTTAGAAAAGCAATCTGGACATTTTCAAAAATTAAAAAATTTCATACTTCTGATAATTTTTCCAGAAACTTATATTTTGAAGAGATATGTGTGCTTTTATGTTTATCATTCATTATAATAGCTAAGAGCTATAAACCACATAAATGTATATTAGTCTATAAATAGATGGAGAAGATATGGTATATAGGCATAAGGAAATAACTCTATCTTGCTATTAAAGAATAATATTCTGCCTTTTGTGGAAACATAAATATTCCTAAAGGAGCAAGATAAGTCATATAGAGAAATATAAATTGCCATATGATTTTATTCAGTGTGGTTTACAGAAGAAAGTAATGAATTAAAAAATGAAACAAAAACTATCTTTTGAACCATTTGATGAATTAGTGGTTATTATAAGGGAAGAGAGAAGTGGAGTAGTAAATCCAATATAGAAAATCAACTGTATTATGCTGAAGTGTAGAATTTTAATTTAGTTAAAAATTTAATATAATTGATTTTTTTAATAATATAAACCCCCAAATTAGAATTCTCATAACTTCAAGTTAGGAATTAAACTAGTTTGTGAGCTGGTATATCTTGCCTGTGAAAGACTATAAGATTATAAATTAGATTATGAATACCACATAACCATCTGAATGTCACTGTCGTGGTCCAGGTGGCCCAGGTAGACCCGAGCATAGCTTACCAAGCAGTACCACACTTTTGGGCTCTAATAACTACAAAAATGAAGCTTAACTTTTGGGCCAAGGTGGCTAGAACATTACAAAACTGGAAATAGTTTCTGTAGACATGAAACTGTCTTCTCTGAGGGCTAATAGAGAACCAGTGGATAGATCCATTCACAGCAAGAAACTATTTACATGACTTAATCCAACTACAATCATATTTGTAAATAAGGCTTTTAAATAAAGATATTAATAATAATAAATAAAAGAAGCTGGGCTCCAGAAATTTCTTTGATTCGAAAAAAATAAGAACTGATAATAACAGGCAGCAAAAAGAATAAAAAATAGAGAACTCACTTCACTTTACCCCATTAGTCATTCAGGTCTAATCTCTCCTCCTCTGCAAAAAGTATTTGCAGCACCAATATGAGTTGCAACAGTTTGAGAAAAACAAATAATACCAAAATAACTCACAAGAACTCTACAAATTAAATCAGTCTTGAAACCATAGCATGAAAATGTAATCCAGGTCCAGTGTACCAATGTCAGTAAGACTAAATGAGATATTTGAATAAAAACTAGTATCTCCCAATATAGAGGAAAATATTTATGATATATAACCCATTTTAAGAACTAAGGGAAAATGACATTAATGAAAATGACATTACTAGAAAATAAATTAGTAATAATTCTGAAATGAATAGATTTTATAACTATACTACAAGCACTGTCAAGCAGCATTAAGCAAGTAGTTCATTTTTATGACAAATATCCTTGAAACAAAACAAACTAGATAATTCTCAGAGAAAAAAGTAGTCAAAACTATTGAAAAAAAAATGCATCCAAAATTTTGTTGAGGGGGCTAGAACAATAACACATAAAGTAGGGTATTTACCTTGAACTTGATCTATCTGGGTTTGATCCGTGGCATCCCATATAGTCCCCAGAGAAACGCCAGGAATGACCCTTGAATGCGGAAGCAGGAGTAACCTCTGAGCACAGCAATGCAATGACGTTTAATGCAATAAATGGTAGATTGTAAAAGTACAAGGTAAGAGTTAGTGAAGCCGAAATTGGGAATAAAGCTAAAATACTGGAGTATTTTCCTAGCATAATGAAAACTCTGAGTTTAATGCTAAACACTCCAGGACTTCCTGAATATTGTATTAAAAGACCATTATGGTTCTCAATCACCACTTCCAGGAGTGGCATGTCTAAAGGAATCAATGACCTTGAGAAAAATGAATGTTTACCCAATTTATGAAACTAACGATTGATGACTGAGTGATAACATAGCAGGTAGAGTGTTTCCCTTTCATGTGGTTGATCTAAGTTTGATAACTGACATCGCATATAGTCCCCCAGCCTACCAGGATCTATTTTTGAGTGCAAAGCCAGGAGTATTTCCTGAGCACTGTTAGATATAGCCAAAACATAGCAGACAAAAGATTGGTGACAAGGTATATATAAAAAAAAAATTGAACACACTTATGGTATAGTAACAAAACTTTCAGTATATGTGTCATTGTTGCTCAGAAAAAAAAGTGAATTAACTTTAAAGACTATTTGATAGTACTCAAAATATTCTACATGTTGGAAATAGATCTACATCTACAAGATCTACATCTTGGAAAAAATATATAGGTACAAGAATCTGAAAAAATACCTAATTAGGAAAAGAAACACCCATATATAATATATTATACACTATTATATATGATAATTATAAATATAACTTATATTTTATAAAAAGTACATAGATATTACATAAAATAAACCTTTCTGAACTAAAAACAAAGAAAATATGTTAAAAATGTACCTTTTTATAAACAACAACATATATCTAACTACAGATTTCACAACTGAAATAATGTAAATTTCAAAAAGAGCATATTTTTCAAGTGCTACAAAAATGAACAGTCAATATAGGAAAGTGAAGAGCTAAAAACATTCCAACATAAAAGAAAACTAAGGGAAATCTGTGCTCAATGCTTACTTCAGGCTCTATAGTCAGGGATGACTCTTGGTGACTCAGGGGACCATATAGCGTGCCCAGGACAGAACCCAGGTCAATTATGTTCAAGCAAGCACTCTGCCATTGTACACTCTCTTTAGTTCCTAAATTGATTATTTTCTTAAAATTTTGATTAAAATATACTATTTTGAGGGGTTATTTTATGAACCATTATCTGTAATAATGACATTTTAATGTTTTTTTGTTTCAATATTATTCTACAGTTTTCTATTTCTAATTTGAGCAAGTTAGTATTATCCATTTCTACAACCTCTCCTATATTTGTTCTCTGCTATTTTTTCCTCTGACTTCCAGTATTATAAAAAATATTTCATTAAACAAATTAAGCTGAAAGATTAATATATAAAGCTGCAAGATTTATTTATTAAAAACTATATAACATTAATAATTGGTCAACATTTCCAAATCAAGAATTCTTATTACTTTTCAATTGGTATACCCTTATTTTGCCAAAAATGTGTTAGATAGTTCTGGATAAATTTTATATAGTGAAATTCAGCTCATATTACCTATATATTTATTTTCTTAAAAATATATTTCTTAAAAAATAAATTATCATTAATGTTAATTTATTGCCAAGTTACTATGATTTATTATTTAGTTTAATGGAAAAGGAGAAAGAACATTTATTAGGCAGACTAATATGGAAACTCTGTCTTGGCAAATTTTCAGTTGTAACCATTTTATTATCATAAGATCCACAGTGAAAAGCTTGTGCTTCCACTAAAATGTTTTTGGTCAATGAGAGCTTTGGAAAATTGAAATTCCATAACTTATGTTGTGGGTTCAAAATGAATGGACAAATAGATATAGTCTATAAAACGGTGCCAATGAGCTAATTTTCCAAAAAAAAACAAAAAAAAACAAAAACAAAAACCACTCTCCATAGGCTTTCCTTTTTTTCACATATTTTAGGTAAATACAATTTATTTTCAAATTTAGAATTTAAAATGTATGTCATTAGCATGTTTAGACCTTACATATATGATTTAGTTGAAACTACACTAGATTAATACTGGTTATATGATTAACTATTAGTATCAAAGCAAAAATGAATATATATTTAAAGTGTTTAATTCTGGCTATTAATTAGATTGATTCATATTAAACAATTAATGCATATTATTCAAAAAATAAGATTTTTATTTTTTTAATTCTTTAATGCATAGGAATCTGAAATGAATTATAAAATTTATTTTTCTTTTTTCTTTTTTCTTTTTTTGGTTTGTTTGTTTTTGTTTTGGGGCCACACCTGTTGACGCTCAGGGGTTACTCCTGGCTATAAACTCAGAAATTGCTCCTGGCTTGGGGGACCATAAGGGACACCAGGGATTGAACCGAGGTCAGTCCTAGGTCAGTTGCCTGCAAGGCATACGTCCTATTGCTGTGCTATTGGTCAGGCCCCTATTTTACCTTTCTTTTTTTTTGTGTGTGTGGTTTTTGGGTCACACCCATCAGTGATCAGGGGTTACTCCTGGCTTCATGCTCAGAAATTGCTCCCGGCAGGCACGGGGGACCATATGGGACGCTGGGATTTGAACCGATGACCTTCTGCATGAAAGGCAAACGCCTTACCTCCTTGCTATCTCTCCAGCCCCTATTTTACCTTTCTTAAAATGAAAAATTTATATGCATAATTAATTACTAAAATTTTGCCTAAATTTTACTAAAAACATTCAAAGCACAATAATAAAAAATCAACAAATAAATACATCTTTGCATTTGGTCTACTCAGGATGTTGACCTTCATCATAATTATGTGATCAAGCTTCTTTATTGCCTGTTTGCTTGGGTGATGGTGCCTATTTGTTTTTACATACATGATCACTTTAATTAGATGTTGTTTTTGTTCTTCATGGTTGACTTGGTGGTTAAGGGGAATTTCATGATAGCATAGTATACAAGCTTGTATTTGTAGGGAAGTACTCATTTGAGAATAATAGATGATTGGAACCATTAGTTCCTAGGGTGATCGGAACATGGATAATGTGTATATTTACGTGCCCGTGTAACTGAAGAAACCTTACAGCACTGTTTCCTTGACCTTCAAAACACTTGGGTTTGGGCCTCCCGGAGTGATAACACAACAGGTAGTGTTTGCCTTCATGTAGCAGACACAAGATCAATCCCCCACATCCCACATGAATCCCCAGAACTTGCCAGGAGCGATTTCTGAGCTCAGAGTCAGGAGTAACCCCAGAGTACCTCCATGTGTGACCCAGAAATAAAAAAAAAAAATAAAATAAAAAGGTTTTTTTTTTTTATAAAAAACAAAGAAACAAAATAACTTGGTTTGGCTTCTATTTGGGAGAAAAAGGCTTTCTTTGCTTTTAGTACTATCTCCAAAAAGAATCTCGCTACATGCTATGGTATGTGTGTTTATTTATCCCAATCTTTCTTTTTTTTTAATGATTTATTTATTTTTATTTTAACCACTATATTCTTGTTCACGTTGACATTAGTGATTCTGTACATGTTATGCACCACTTCTGGAACTTGCTTGTTGGAGATAGATTCCATATTATGTATTTCAATGTGCTTTTCTATATTGCTATAAATATTCTATATTTTCTATATTGGTAAGAAGCTGAA
Source organism: Suncus etruscus (assembly GCF_024139225.1). Lineage (NCBI taxonomy): Eukaryota > Metazoa > Chordata > Mammalia > Eulipotyphla > Soricidae > Suncus > Suncus etruscus. The sequence continues at coordinate 75,928,296 of NC_064860.1, read as the reverse complement.
TAATTGAATGGCTCTTGCAGATTACAAACTATGCAAAAGGACTCAGGTTATAAAACCTCATCAAAGTAATTCCCTCTGCAATCGATTATTGACACTGGGATTATGACTTTAGGAGAGGTACAATCCAGCTGGGGATAAAATAGCTCTCGTACTGTTTACAAGTGATGTACCAAAAACATTACAAAGAGTGGATAAATTGTAATCTTATCTAAAATAAAGTCTCAGATATAAAGATGAGTATTGCATAGATTTTTTTTTTTTTGCTGAAAGTTTGAGAAGGCTTGTAGTACAGCCAAAAATGTAAGGTTGCAAAACTAGATTATGTTACTCTGGCCGAATAAACAATTATTTGTTTAACTTCAGTGCTGATCCTTACAATCACTTTGCTCTCTAAGCCTGAAAGATTAATTAGCAACCAAGGTCTGACCTCTTCAACCACGACAGATGGAGATTACCAAACTTCAGGCTTGCCCTTATTTATACACCAGATATTCTTGACAAATGTGGTGACAATTGACTAGCAGTAAACAGCTTCAACAAGATCAAGTCTTGGAAAGTGACCAAGCTCGGTGGTCCTATCATGGAATAAATGTTAGAGAAAAAAATTATAATGTTTAAATATGTATCATGAGTTTTACAGCCAGAGGTTCAAACCCTAGTTTTGTCAATATCTATCTCACATATGATTTTAAAGGATCAATTTGACTATGACAGAGCATTGAAGTAAAACACATCACGATCATGTGTGGAATCACGAGAATTCAGTTATCCATCTCTCATAATACTTTTACCATCATTTTCACACAGATGGATAAGGTCTTGGTAACCCCCAAATACTGATGGGTGTGTCCCCAGTAAAAATAGATAAATAATGATGTGCAGAATATAATTGACATAATCATTGAATGGAATAGGGTTTCATATATTTAAGTCACAGGAAATTCTGGCATATTTTAGTGCCATATTTAAAATACATATTTAGGGTAATACCTAATAGAAATTTTATTCCTCTTCTTTATGATTGAAGAACACATATTTAAACTTACTATTTCATTTTTATTTAAGCTTCAATGTACATTGCTTCAAATATTTTTTAAATTCAAATAACCACTTACTGTTAATAGATTTTCTTTACCTCTCTAAATAACTTTTATTAGGAAATCATAAACCACTACCAATATAATCACCATTATGTACTCATGTGAGGCACATAATTTTTGCAGGTGACTGTGAAACTCGGAACAAGAAAACTAAGAAAAGGAAATTGTCTCAATATTATGCATTTTAAATTTAGCAAGCTACCAAATGTCTCTATCCTTTTTTTCCCTAGACCTTGGAATCTGTACTGACTGAGCCCATCTGGGAAAATACATCAACCAGATGGCCATTGTGAACTGTTGGGGAGGCCCCGCAGCAGTGAGAGTTAGTCTTAGAAAAGAAAGCTCTTTGGGACACAATGAATATAGGCCTAATTTATATTTTAGGGCTTTAGAAGGAGATTAAGGCCAACAGTGGCATGATTTTAAACTGCAATTGGACGAGTTTTTTGTCTTTATGCCAGCAAAGCTGAATTTTAAGTTTGAGCAGGATTGGGAGTGTGAAAAGATGCAATAGAAAAGAAAAGGAAGCTGAATAACTGTATGGCTCTTGCAGATTACAAACTATGCAAAAAGGACTCAGGTTATAAAACCTCATCAAAGTAATTCCCTCTGCAATTGATTTTTGTCACAGGGATTATGACTTTAGGAGAGGTCTAACCAGCAGGGGATAAAGAAATTGCATTCACCCTCCTTTTAATGCCAAAGCACTTGAACAATTGATAACAAGGAATTAGACACCAAAAGTATATTGTCTCCTAGCTCTATTCAGAATAAGGTTAATGTTCAATGGACATGGTCCCTGAACTTGAGAGGCATTAGTGCGCTTATTATGGGACAGTAGCAGGCCTCATGTGCCTAGAGTTGCAGCAAATACCATGATAAAATTAGTTCCAGTCTAAGAAAATCCATAAATAAGATACAGCAATTCATCTGGAATTGCAGACATGGATCTTAATCCTTTCCTCAATTTTCTTTTTATTAAATGGCATATATTACATTCACAAATTTCACTGAAGATCCCTTTTCCTATGAGAGCTATCTCATAGACACTGTTGATAGATACTGAAACAAACTTTGAAACTCAATCAGTATCAGTGTAAATAAAATTTTTATTAATATTTATCATTGTTTTCTAAATTTAGTGGTTTTGATTTCCAAGAAACTACAGTTGCTTAAATAGTTAATTTGTGACCATATTATGACTATCTATTACTTATCCATTTATTAACAACAAAGTGTTGAAAATCCATATGTGTTAAGTGCAAAGGGATTCTAGGATGAGCATCCTTTTTCCCTTAAGGCTTTTCACCATCTTACAGTTTGGATAGGAATAATAAAAGTTATAAAAAGCGACAAATATAATAATAGATAGATTCAAGACTTTAATACACAGTCCCAAAATAAATACGTTTTTACGGAATCAGAAAATGTAAGTGGGTGAATGTGACAAATGGTAAACCAATGTGTGAAAAATAAAATGAAATTTCTGAGAAGTTTGAGAATTATTGAAAGAGTCTAAAAGTCCCTAATGATTGGCTTTCTGTTAATATATAAAAGGATTGAATTATTTTATCTCAATACATTAGTTAATCCCTTGTACACAATAAATGACTCCTCATGTCAGTCTAAGAAACTTTGCCATCTTATACTTTGCAAGGAACAGGGAATCAAGCGTGGAACTCGGTGTTTCTATCTCAGTTTGATGATTTATCAGAGAAGTTGTCACTTAGGACCAGACATCTAAAGTTCCATGATTACAGGATCCAATTTCCAGTCTTATTCATAGTTGTTGATGAACATATTCTCATCTTCACCATGTGTGCCATCCAAATAGGTTATCTCAACCTCAACATGGTCAGATATTCTAACAAAATAGCTTACTGGATAAAGAATGAGCTATTGAGACGATCCTCCCAAAAGCAAGATATAATCATCATATTGTAACTGAATTTGCTTTATTGATCTCTCTGAAAACATCTTTATGCAAGAAAGCAAGGATAGTTATTTTTTATGTCATGACTGACCACCATTAGCTAAAATTCTACCCATAGTAGGATACATGGCACTTTTAATGGGATTTTTTTTTTTGCTGGCAATTATGATAATGGTGAAAAAGAGAACAAGAGCATGTGAATGGAATTTCTCAATTGAATACTTTACCACAATAAACTGAGATATACATTGAGGCAGGATGGACACAGCATTGGACTTTGTGTTGGGAATGGGGTGCTTGTGGCTGTGAATCTTTGTGGTGGATACATTTTATTTTAGGCCCCATATAGACATGTATTAATTCACTAATTGTTTTAGTGGTCCTGCTCCCTTTCTCACTTAGGAAACACATGGGCTTGGGTCCTTCTGTTTTGTTCTAGTCAGCTATATGATTTATAACCTATTAACCTCTATCCTATTTCCAAACTGGCCTCTTTAAGCTCTGATCTCTGGATGCCTCCCTGGTTACCTGTGCTTAGCTATCTGATTATGTTTTTAACCTTTGCATCACTAGAACAATACATCAAATAAGGCATTTTTTACTTTAAAGGATAGAGGGTGAGCAGAGTAGAAATTGAAGTTTAACCCTTATATATCATAGCTGAGGAATCATCACTGCATATTTTATCAAAAGTGTGCTCCCAACTGGATGACACTTCAATCCCATATACATTTAAGTATATGGGGAAGGGGGTAGAAATAAAACAACCTGCCCTCTTGAGGAGAAAGAAACAGAGAAACTGTGGTCATTCTTTTATATATTTATTTGTTTGTTTATTTTGCTTTTTGGGACACACCCTGTGACACTCAGGGGTTACTCCTGGCTATATGCTCAGAAATTTCACCTGGCTGGAGAACTATATGGGATGCCAGGGATCGAACCAAGGTCCATCCTGAATCGTCAGTCCAGTGCAAGGCAAATGCCTTTCCACTGCGCTAAAGCTCTGGCTTTAGTATAGGTACCATGCCCGGGAGAACTTTCAATAGAACTTGAATGTTCTGGGAGTACTTAGACTGGCAATGCAAGGCTAAAAGCTTGGTGCTCTGATCTTAGAATTAAGAAAGTTCAAGCCCTCTAAATTTTCAGGGTACCACAACTACACTCAGAAAATACTGGAGCTGAGTAAGAGGTCACATGATAGGGACTAAACTCAGGTTTCCACTATGTTGGGCATGTACTCTACCTCTTTAGATGTCTTCTTGGCCCAAAAATGATCAAAGCACCAATAATGAGATGTCCTGGATAAACTAAAATAAGGGGAACAAGCAAAAAAAACAAACAACAATAAAAAAACACAATGATGCTTTGAAATTATTCAATAGTGGTTAAGTTGAAATCTAAAGTAGCCATTGGAGATCCTTCAACAGCTTACTTTTCAAACATAACAATTTTCCACCAGTGAACAAATTTAACCATTTATTAACATAGGATTCTGTAGTTGGTCACATTCAAGGAAATATCTGTCTTAGATAACCTAGATACTAATGCTAGTTTAACTACTATATGTCAATGACATATTAATTTGAGACTAAAATTACTTAGGAATAATGATTATGCTGCCAAAACTTTTATTAGAAGAGATGCTAGCTAAAAGAAGGGGATTGTAGAATGAATAATAGAGACAGAGAGTGAGTGATTGAGGATCAGACAACTAAAGTCAACTAAAACAATAGCTTTGTGAGAAAATTAAACACAGATATGTGGGGAAATAGGATAGGCTAAATTTTATTATGAACTGACTATATGATATTTTAAGTAAACATTCATCTTCACATATTAGGAATATTGACTGCTATTGTATTAGGAACATAACTTAAACAATTATTTAAAACAAATTTCCAAATAGATCCAGGGATGGAACCTAAGTACTATTCTGGCAAGGCACAGACTTTACCATGAAATATTTCCCTGTCCTTCACAGGCAAAACTTTATTTGGAATTTTACTAGGCCATTGTAACAAACCTCTACTAATATTGCACTTCGTTTGTAGGAAGTGATTATCAGGTTAGTCACTAAATCACGATCCCCAAACCTTGGTCATGTATCAGTGATAACAGTAAAAGATGACTCCAATTTTTCTGTAAGATCAGCTAATTTCATGGTTTCAACTACAATATGAGTCAACTTCTTCCTCTACCCATTTTTCTTTTCTCACTAAATGTAGAGCACCCCCCCAATACTATTTCTAAGTACACCTTATGAATATAGGCCTATCTTGACTCTATCATCAAAGTTCTCAATTTAAGATTTGTTGTATGAACAAGAGCATAAAATATATATTCTTTACTGGGGAAAATATGTACATGATCAAAGGCTTTAGTATTTCAGTCCTCAAACTTCTTTAAAGCAGCAATTTGGGAAAATCTGGATAATCAAATGTTAATGGGTTGTTTATATGCATTCATTGATATTAATATGGTAATATGTACCTTTTATCACAAAATCATTACTGTCAATCTATTTTGATTAAAACAATAAACCCACTTTTGGTTATGTGCTAGACTAAGATATTCTTTCCAAATGTGATTCAGATGCCCATCAATAATTCCATTCTCATAATCATGTATTTCTTTGGGAGTTTGTAGAGAAGTGGGCCAAGCATACAAGTCTATAGAAGATTCTTTTTATGAATTGAAAGATTACATGACTTTTCAGTCATACTCCAATAGCTATAATTGCTCAGAGTCATATAGGCATGCCTGAAGGGGCTTGTTAAAATTCTTTTTTGACATTTCTCTGATGGTCCAACACTTTTTGTTTGCAAGGGGGCACACTGAGTGATGATGTTTAAGGTTGAATATTGGCTCTGTGCTTAGAGATCACACTGTGCTGTTTTGGGACCATATGCAGGTAGTGTTGTTGATTAAATTCAGCATTATGACTGGTTTTTTATTTTTTTGTTGTTGTTGTTATTTGGGCCATACCCCGCAGTACTTGGGGGTTACTCCTGGCTCTGCACTTACTCCTGGCTCTGGAAACACTCCTGTGAGACTTGGGGGATCTTATGGGATGCAAGATATTGAATCTACATTGGCCTCATACAAGGCAAATGACCTACTTGCTGTGCTACTGCTCCAGTCCCAAAATTAACTAGAATAAAAGACGATTTATACTAGCATTAAGCTGTGTAGGATTTTACCAATATAAAAAACAACTTTAATAACATGCTCTTTAAAAGCCATACAGAGTTATCTGAAACAAATGAAGAAATATAATTGATTGTTGTAAAAATGACTTAGTTTTTTATGTAAGGGATCATGCAGCTATACTACTGAAGACGTAGTGGTATATGAACAGTATTATATCTGTGGTACAATAAAATACTCTTTATTGGAAGAAAAATTAAAACAAAGTAGTATTTGTGTAGTCTCCCCACATTTTCAAATTATACAATCTAGAAAGAGTATAAAGATGGTTTGTATAAACAAAGGCTAAAGATCTTTCCGAAAACGTGTTGATGGTGCTAGTATATTGTGTTGTATTTGCAACTGAGAATACTATAAAGGGTTGAACACTTTTGTCTCAAAAACTTATTACATGGGGCCGGGAAGGTGGTGTTAAAGGTAAGGTGTCTGCCTTGCAAGCACTAGCCAAGGAAGGACCGGGGCTCGATCCCCCCATGTCCCATATGGTCCCCCAAGCCAGGGGCAATTTCTGAGCACATAGCCAGGAGTAATCCCTGAGTGTCAAACGGGTGTGGCCCATAAACCAAAAGAACAAAACAAAACAAACACACACAAAAAAAAACAACTTATTACATAAGCTACACTGAAAAAAAGAGGAAACACAAGTTTCTCTAAAGAACAAGAACTATATCAAGAAATTTTGCTGTGAAGGTACAGTTTATGGACTGTACATACGGTCATACTTCTTAATACTGGGGTTATGGGAAAATGATGATGTCAGGATTTCATAAATGATGACATCAGTCAAAGGCTGAGCCAGTTCCCTGATAAGACAGTGGAAAGAGGGCAATGAGGGCATCTCCAAAGCATTTCAGAGTTGTCTCTCACCATTAATGTAAAAATATTAACCAGAAATAAATGTGAAACTCTAAACAAAATTGCAGCAAGTTATCCTAAGGAATTCAAAGACTTATAAAATATGTATGGAATTACATACATTTTTTTAAAGAAAACTTTCATTTTAAATAGTAGTATACCATAAATACATAATAACAAAAATACTTTGACACTGGGTCAACTATAGCACATAGTTCTTTGGAAAAAACAGAGCAGAGTTTTCAAAATCACTACTAATAATAATTTATGTCAGATAATGTGGTTATGGAAATAGTCTACCTTCTGTAATCTAATATATATAACCTTGTGTATTATAATGTATATTTTTTCTTTTAGCTGCTTGATTCTAGTTTATCTCTCTATTTCTCATTATTCTTCTCCTCCCAGTTTTAGCACTTAAAAATCTCTCTACATATTTACAAAATGACCTCTGGAGGGCAAGAATATCACTAGTTGAGAACCATTAGACTAGAGTGATGAAAAATAATCCTCTCTATCATGATAAAGTCTGCTTTTAGTAGTAATACAAAGGAGAAAATGAATTATGGATTCTTTATGTAGGTATTCCAAAAAGTTCCACAAAATAATATTGATCTCGTGGTCTCTTGGTTCGTTTCAAATGATGGTGGGAGAAGCAGAAACCAGGGAGGTTGTAGATTGAGAGACAGAGTGTTACTAATCTCCTTTTGACTTGTGATTCATCTTGGTCACTGCAGGGAAGTTATTAGTGGAAAAGAAAGGAATGATGTAAAATCAGCTACGGTCACTTATTTTGTATGAGCACCAGCATCCCATCAGTCTCATAAGAAAACTATCAAGATTCACCTGAGATCCACCTGATTTGAATAGTTTGGGACTTGATTCAGCCATCAAGTTTTGTGATCTATCATCTCAGGCTGGAGCAAAAAAATTTTTGGCTCAGTAATAAAAAAACTATTAATAACATCCACCCAAGGTTTTTCTTATCCTTTGTCTATTTTTCTAGATAGTGAAATAAAATAATTTAATTATGAAAATGGGGTGAGAAGCAGAGGAAGTGAGAAAGAAAGAAATGTTTTCAAGTTTGAAGACAGATTCTTTCAGCAAAGTGAGAATTTAAGGGTCCTTATAAAACTAAGAATTTTGCATCCCAACTTGAGGTATTAGACACAACAGAATAGGAATCTATAAACTATTTTTGTGTATCTAATATTCAGGTTTATTTTATTTCTGTCCCAAGTTCCCAATTTTGCCATTCTCTGTAGGCAAGATTCATTGTTATGGTTTTGTCAAGGAGAAAATTATAAATAAATAAGTTATCAACTGGAGAAAAGTATATATAAAAATGTTATCAATTGTTCCTCCTCCTATTCCTGCTAAACTGCTTTTTCACCTAAACTGCTAAATATTTTAAAGACAAAAGTTAAAAACAATTTAAAACATATCACAAAATAATGAATAGAATCAATTTATTGGATATTTTAGAGAATACTTACTTACACATTGCCAAATCTTTAGGTATATAATCAAACTCTTTAGTATAGTATGTAGACTTATTAAAGTTAAAGTATGTAACCAAACTCCTTAAAGTATATATGCTTAGGTAAATTTCATATATATTTAAATGTACTAAAATGTCATAAAAAGATCTTTGGTGAGTGAACAATTTATGAAATTCTAGGCAATCAATTGATAAAGAATAATTAAACTAATTATTATTAGCTAATTATTATTATTATTACATATTTCAGACCTGAAGAAATCAGAGAAAATATATTTCTCAGAAGCAAGCAGTAGGAAAATGCAGCCACTAATGTGTAAAAGCTTCCAAGGGAGACTATTGGAGGATAGCATTCACCTCCATCTCTCATATAGTTCTCCACTTTCATATCACTTCTACCATTATCTGAGCTCACCCAAAACCCACAGTTAGAGAAAGTAGGGCATGCAGTTTTGAGTGACAAAGCAGTAAGGAGAAAAGTAATATTTGATTTGTATGTATTTAAATAAATAATTTAGGAAAATTGACATTGTCATTCATATTTAAAAATTACATAAAAATAACAGATGGGTGGAATATGAAAATATTTCAAAGTACAAAAATAAAAGCAAGTAAGGATGTAAATTAGGATAGCAGAATAAATAGCACTAAAAGTTTCTTCTCAATAAAAGCTGTAAAAAATGGGTATAAAATGATCTATACCAACTTTGAAGAACTTTAGAGATTAGGCAAAAGCTTGCAACAGTATGATTAACTGAAGACTAAATTGCAGAAAGAAAAGTTAGTTTGGTGTATTAACTTGCTATATTTTTATTTCCCACCTTCCTGCCATGTAGTAGTTTAATAATAATCTGTTTTAATAATAATCTGTTAATAACTTTTGCCATCATGATGAAACTGGAAGCCAAGCCACTAGAAAAGCTAGAGAATTAAAAAGCTTCCCAAATATATATATATAAATATAATATATATTTATATATTATATTTATATATATATATATTTGCAATTTCCAACACATTCCTAGTCTCAGAGTTTTTAATTGCCTAACTGAACTCAGAACCCAAGGACAAGAAAGAATATTTTTGCCTAAAACATTGGTTGGAAACAAAAAGGAATTATTTTAAAATATTTTCAATTTAGTCACTATGAAACTTTATTATTATTTATCATTAAATTTAAGGCATACTTTGTGTCAACACCAATCTCTTCATCAGTGTCTATATCTCTCCACACAATTTTTTCCCCCTAATTTGCCTTTCACCTCTAAAAGAGACCCATTTTAAGTATATGTTTTTGCTTCCTGACTTAAAGTACTGTTGCAGGTAAGATTTCATTTATGAGCTTTGCCACCTTTCAACTTTACCACCTTCTTTTAGTGACAGAACACTTCCTTTATGATAAATGTTGCTCCTCCTTGTCCTATCCCCCAGACCCCTGGAAGATATTCCTATTGAATAGCTCATGTTTTTTTTCCTTTGTTTCCATTGTCTTTGTACATTATTAATTCCACTGTGACTGTTCTTTATATCCTACATATGAAAACAATTAATATGTGTATATCAAATACTTTAAAATTTTTGACAGCTGACATGATGATAAAAGTTGGAATCAACTCAGAACTGACTAGGAAGTTTAAAAGAAAATGCTGATTAGTTAGATAGTAATAGAGGATTTAAGAAAACTTTGAATAATCTTTGGAGTTGAATATCACACACACACATGTTTAGAGGTGTGTGAATAACTAAGAAAAAATAGCGAGCTCTCCCCTGTTCCGAGCAACTGCGGCCAGTCACAAGCTTTTCCCCTCTGCAAAGGTGAGCTGGCTGTGACTTCCCATAAGCACTTGTCACCCTAATTTTGTGGGCCCTATCTTTTTTGAGTGTGATTTAGAAACAAGGGGGTAAAAAGAAAAAAATCAGATTCTAAAATCTAACCTCATATAAAATGTACTCTCCCCTAGCAGCCTCGGCAAGTCACAAGCCCTGTCAACTGATCAGGAGGGCTCAGATCTACATATATGCATTCTGGCAATAGTCCTACTGCCCCACAAACGCCACTGGCACTTCAAGCTATACCAAATAGTCCTATGCAGACGAGATCCAACTTTTTCTCTCTTAGAAAATATATATTCCCTGGGCGGAGCCATAGCAAAGCGGTAGGTCATTGGGCCGATCCAGGATTGATGTTGGTTTGATCCCAGGGGTTCCGGATGGTCCACCGAGCCAGTAGGGCATTTGCCTTGAAGACGATTGACCCAGGCTGGAACTTAGTTGGATCTCCATTGTCCCATATGGTTTCCCAAGCCAGGAGCAATTTCTGAGCACATAGCCAGGAGTAACCCCTGAGAATCACTTGGGTGTGATTCTTGGAGTTATGGATTAAACATCCTAATTTTGCAATTAAGTGCTCTATCATATTAGATACCATATACAGTGCTCATTATAACAATATCTTAATAATATACTCCAATTTACCCATTTTCTTTTGTTTATGTCTTCCATTAGTACTTGAAACATATGACCATTGAGACCACTGAAACAGACAACTGCATACCACAGACTTATGTTACTGGTCCCACTTATTAAGTACATTTTTTTCAAATTACTATTATCTCTTTTCCTTTTTTAATTTTTTCTTTTATATTTCTCCTTTCCTTCTTTCTTCTTCAATTCAACATATGTTACTATTATATCATAAAGTCCATGTTGTCAGTTTCTTTTTAGGAAATGAACCTCGATGCACAAAACACAGCAGATGATATTACATATTGCAGACACCTCTTATAGTGCTCACTACCATATTGCTTAGTACTCTAGACATGAAAATTATGCTTATCCTAAAATGCTTCAGCCACAACCTAACCCTGAAAACTTCATTTAGCAAAGTTCATATCTGCCATTGATGAAATGCCTAGAAACTGGAAAACCTTCACTTTCTGAGGCACTGGCCGATTTTTTGTATTTATTTTCTCTTTATTTTTTTTCCTCTTACCTTTTCAATTTTGTTTCTTTCTCTCCTCATCTAAATTCTAGTTATTTATTTATCTTTTCTTAATTCAATTATTTCTTAAGTGCTCAGACCCATCTATGAGGGTCAGGTCTCCAACACCAATTTCTGAATAGGTCTCTAATGTCTGTCTATAAGTGGGCATGAGTTTGTATACAGTAGAATCCCCTATGTCTGCCAAATTATACTGTAAACAATTTATGTTTATGCTGTAAATAATATATATCTTTTCTCATATATTTTCCCTCCTTTTCTCACTCAAAACTCCTGTCCTGATCCATTATTTCTCCCTATTTAACCTTCTTTAACCTCAGTTCTTAACTTATTAGGTACCAAGACCAACTTCCTGCCCCAATAAGCCACTATCTCCCAAAGAAAAAGGACACCCTCTCAGTCCCACAATTTGTGCTCCAGCAAGAAGTTGCAACCACCAGTTTTGCTGACTCATTCATTCTATGTGGCCCTTCTCACACATGCCCCTAATTGTGAACTGTTGCATGCCAGCGGATTCAGCTCCAGAAGGACTCTCAGCTCAAGGACTACATGATCCTTTAAATGCTAAAAACCATCTCTCAAAACACAATAAGACCACGGCATGGGATGAAAATGTGCCCTGGATTTCAGCCTTCCCCAAGAATTACTCAAAAGACTTAATAGGGATATCTATATTTTCCTTGATTGTGTAAAATCTCAATAGATATACCTCTTAGTGTGCTTATTTTTAAAGGTAATGGTAGCCTTTCCATCCTTTTTTAATGATTTATTTTATTTTTATTTTATATATATATATAATGTTTTTGTTCTGCTTGGTAAGAAATTCCAGAAGAAAAAGTCTAGCTTGGGATAAAAGCTCAGGTCAAAACCTGGGCACAGAAATTGTAGTCTCTCATTCCTACCCCAAACTGCATCAGCAATATAATATGGCACCATTCCCTTTTGCATAGGCATAGTAAAAAGGGGCAATATTATGTATAAAATCAAGCTCTTATCTACTGGGTAAAGAACCCATAAATTTTATAATACAGGGCACTTACAACCCTGAACATTTGTCATGGGGACTCGTCTTATATTCCATTTGATTGGACAGTGACCTTCCAAAACCTAACCTCGGATCCCAACCGTAGAATCAACACAGTTCCCTGCAGAAGCACAAGAAATCAATTCCCCTTCCCCTCACAGGGAGTTCCTAATACCACTTTAGCACCAACTTGCGCCAGGTTTATGTGACACATTGATGATGAAACAACAGCAACAACTTAATCTAAGTGCAGGTTGCCCTACCTCATCATCTAATGGTAAGATGAAATCAGAAGACACTGCATCCTTTGATTTGTGTAAAGACCAAGATCAATAGTTACAGAAAACTGACTTTGACAACTGTGATTGAGCAGAAAATTTCCAATAAGAAAGACATTAGTTTAGGCTTTGTCCTAGGATCTATGCAAAAATAAATATCACTAATTATAGAAGACTAACTACAACAACTGTGATGGAGCAGACCTTCTAGAACCATAAAAAAAAACTCTAGTCTAAACTTCATCCTATGACCTGTGCAAATACCAAGATCACTAATTAGAGAGGACTGATTTTGACAACCTCAAGTGAGCAGATCATTTTCTGGCACCATCAATAAACTTTAGGGTTCAATAATGAGCAGGTCTGAAGTCTGTACTTGTTCCTTTGACAATATGCTTCAAGGGTGGAGAAATCCTGTATCTCTTAGGTCAAGAAAATTCTGTTTCTAATGTCTCCAAATACTTACCCCAATGCAAAAAAAATAAATAAATAAAAAAGAAAACCACAAAAACCCACAAAACTCTACCAGCCCTTCTTCCTTTTTTTTTATTCCTTCCGTGATGTTGTTCTTTTGTTGTTTTCTGTTGTTGCTTGGTTTGTTTTGCTTTGTTTTGTTTTTCTTCTTTTAACTAGATTTTTATAGCTTCTAGATAGGCTTCTCCTAGCATTCTTTATTTCCCAACAAAACCACTGAACTTGAATCATCTTGTTCTGCATCATAAATTGAGGGGGACAAAAAGTGGATGGTACCAGGAGCAGTCAAGTGAACATTAAGTGAAAGTAAAAAAATAATCAGACCTAAACACCAAACCCAAAGTCAATGAAAATAGAAACAAGATAACCAATCTACATCAAAAGCTATACAAAAAATGGGACCTGTTACACTAGCAGACCAGGGGGCAAAGAGAGAGGTATGGGGTACATACTTGGAACAGGGGTGGAGGGAGGTAAACATTGATGGTTTAAATGGGCCCAATTAACTGTCACTATGTACCTTAAATATAATCATGAAAGACTTGTAATTCACATTGGTCACAATAAAAATTATTTTAATGAGGGGCCAGAGCAATGGCACAGAGGTAAAGCATTTGCCTTGCACTCTGCTGATCTATGAGGAACTGTGGTTCTATCCCCTGGTGTCCCTTATGGTCCCCAAGCCAGGAGTGATTTCTGAGTGCATAGCCAGGAGTAACCCCGGTGCATCAGTGGGTGTAGCCCAAAAAACAAAAAAATATTTAAATGAAATAATTGGCAATCAAAGTCTCTAATTTCACATCTTTGACTGAAGATTTAGAAACTCCATGCAAATATCAAGTAAAATGCAGAAAAGATATTTCTTTATAACTTGAGCCTGAAGCTTTCTAATTTACTGTTTGTTTAAGTACTAAGTAGTTCAGTAACAATGACCTTTGCCTTGACTGACCATAAAGGAAGTAGACCTAGAACTTTGCAATTACTGTAGATCAGTAGAAATTACCTACACCAAAGAAGGAAAAGAAAAAAGAAGAGCAATCAACAATTATTACTCTTCACTATCATAGAGTGCAGCTTCAACCTTCAATTTCTCAATAAACGGTTAAAGATTCCTCCAGGATGTAGAGGTAAGAGATTATTTTTCTTTACTTTCCAGGATATAACAAAGCCACTTTCTGCACTGAACCTTTCAAAATAAGGTATTGAGGGTAATCTGCTGCTTTTTATCTCAGGGCTACTACAGAAATGACACTTTGTTCTTAAAATATCCTACTCATAGCTTTAAAATTAAATTGAGCTGCTAATTATTAATCATCAAATTATTATGGGGCCAGAGTGATAGCACAGCAGTAGGGTGTTTACTTTGCAAGCAGCTGACCCAGAATGGACTGTGGTTTGATCACTGGGAGGTCCATATGGTTCCCCAAGCCAGAGAGATTTCGGAGAGCATAGCCAGGAGTAACCCCTGAGAGTCACCAGGTGTGGTCCCCAAAAATAAAAAACAAAAGTAAATAAAATTATTTTATTTGGGTATTATTTTGTACTTTTGTATTTTGGCACACATTTAGAAAATGGCAAGTTGTCTGCTATTAGAGGAATAAATAAGTAAAACATGTTTTTTATACACAATGGAAAACTATTCTACTGCTTGAATTAATCAATGAAAAAAACATAACATTCCTATACCCTATAAAAATTTCAAGGTAAAAGAAATACAATTGAAAAATCAATATTAGTACACTTTAAATACTTAGGAACTCCATAAAATACAACGTATTTTATGGATATGTCAATGCTTAAAGACACAAATTGTGGGTATACACTGAAAGAAAAAGAGGAGAGAGTTATATCAGGAACAAAAAGAATAATATGTGAGGCACTGGAACTTTTGACAATAAGAATATATTATGAGAAAACAAAGGAATTCAACTAAATTTATGTGTGAATTTTCAGATAAAGATATATATATATATATATATGAAAATAGAACTAGTTGTGTAAGGTGACAGTGACAATCTATTTGACTTTGTAATTATGAATATAATATTTCTTTAAATGAAATAGGGAACTGCATATTAATAATTTTTCTGCTTATGATATGTACATTTAACTCGAAAGTAATTAGGCTTAGGGAAAGTAGTGTTTTTTTTGTTTGTTTTTTGTTTTTGTTTTTGTTTTTCAGGCCACACCCATTTGATGCTCAGGGGTCACTCCTTTCTAAGTGCTCAGAAATTTCCCCTGGCTTGGGGGGACCATATGGGATGCTGGGGGATTGAACAGCGGTCCTTCCTTGACTAGCGCTTGCAAGTCAGACACCTTACCTCTAGTGCCACCTCACCAGCCCCGGAAAGTAGTGTTTTTGACCAACAGGAAATGTAAGTAAATTGGAGATTAGTGTATGATTTAGTAATTTGTAATTAGATAAATTTCAGAGCTATAATAATACTACAGATTTAGATTGCATAAAGTGAAATGTAAAGAGACATGTTTCTTTGCTCATTTCTATGCATTATCAAAAAGTTACATCATATTATTATTAAAACTGTGTGCTAATGTACTGTTATATTAGGTGACATCAAACTTTGAATTAAAATAGTAATAATTAATATAACTACCTTTATGTTTTATTGAGTAGTCAAAATAAATAAGGCTGATTATTTATGGGAAGAATAAAAAATGAAAAGTTTGTTTTTTCTGGTGAAGGAGTCTCCTTTGAATAAATTATAAGAAAAAGAAAATGGCAAGTGTCCCTCGATTCAGTTAGAAGTGATGCCCATTTATTTTGATTAACATTTCATAGGCCTGTCAGAAAAAACCAAATAAGTTATATGTGGGAGAATGTGGATTGTGAAAGATTTATTTGACTTGTTAAGTGTGAAAAAGAGATTTGTGCAAAGATTCTAAAGATGGAGAACAGATAAGTTTTAAAATAAACTGTTTTGCTTATGACATTTATTTAACTAATAAAAAGCAAAATAGCTTAATACCAGATGTTTCTTCTTTTGGGATGTTGTTGAATTTTATATGATGTTTTGACATTAATTGCAACACAATTAATTTAAAAAGGAGCTTTGTTTTAAGTGGATTGATTTGAGAAGGCAAACATATTACAGAAAAATAAGAATCTGCATTTAGTGTCACATAACTTATTTATTGAATGGTATCCAGAGGGAAACTATAGACACTATTCTTACTGTAATATTATTTATTATATTAAGTAAACTCTGTTTGCTCTATGGAAAACACTACAAACCAAAGGTCAGCAGGATTTCTGGCTGTCAGTTCCCAGTCAGAGAGAATCTTCATAGGTCCATATGATCAGTTGCCAAGTAGATGAGATATTCTCAGAGGTACACATATACATAGATTTGCAATTTTGGAGAGTCTTAATCTGGGGATGGAGACTTTTCCTTTATAAAAATAGGAAAGGGGAAAGAGAAATGGATTTTCTTAGACTGAGAAAATAGATTTTGGAGTTCAATCTTGCCAGACAATTTATATAATTGGCAGTCAAAGCACTGTAAGATTTTTCAAGACCCAGAAGTCCCAGTCATCAGTACTACATCTGTTTCACATGCGTGTTCCAGTCCCAGAATCACAATACCAAAGATTTCTGTTGTTTTATTTTTCCCATCCAGTTGTTATTTGTGCTCAACTGTGCAAGAAGCATGACTCCCGGTTGACTGGAGTTTCTGGGCAAAACAGAAAAGCAGGTGGGAGCGAGGCTGGGATTCTGCAAGCTTTCAGAATATTGCAGCTTTCCTCCTTATCTTTGGAGCAGAGAAGCGCTTTCTGAAGTGATGTGAACATTCACCAGACCTCTTCCTTACTTTGAAGTACTTGCTTTTCCCAGCCATTCAGACTGGTCTTTAGGGGGATGTAGAATTCTCTAAGTCCAGCGCCTTATGGACTATGGTGAGTGGCTGGTGGACAGCTGGTTTTAAGAGGGTAGAAGCTGAAGCCAGAAATATTTTCTGATAGATTCAATTTTCTATCGACTTGTAATGAAAGCAACGCAAGCCTTGTTTATTAAACTCTCTGCTTTCCTGAAGATTTAGCTCGCCTGAGAAATAGGAAGGGCACTAATGCTTTTGGGTGCAATTGCC
Source organism: Suncus etruscus (assembly GCF_024139225.1). Lineage (NCBI taxonomy): Eukaryota > Metazoa > Chordata > Mammalia > Eulipotyphla > Soricidae > Suncus > Suncus etruscus. Next base: position 75,910,817 of record NC_064860.1, on the reverse strand, counting down.
ATTAGAAATAGCACATCGGTTTATGTTCTCATTCCTTTGAATATTTATTATTGGTCAGCTGGAGAAACAGCAGTATGAAGTAATTACTTAGCTGTGATGTTACGATGAAAATTTGCAAACACTGATAATACAAAACAGAGTAAAATCATATTTTCTTCGAGTCTAACAACAATTTCAAGTTTGAGTACATCACATTATATCTCCCTTTTTTATTTTAAAATTTTTGGTCACACCTATATATATATATGTATATATATATATATATATATATATATATATATATATATATATATATATATATATATATATAATCTGCACTTGGGTGTGCTCAGGGCTTATTCTTGACTCTATGCTCAGGAATAACTCCTGGTAGACTCAAGAGACTACTTGGGATGCCCGGGATTAATCAGGATTGCCTCCCCCAATTTTTCCCTATTCTACTATCGCCCCAAAAAAGGCCTTTGAAAATTTTTTTGTTTGGTTTTTGTGTCACACCTGGCTGTGCTCAAGGGTTACTCTTGGCAATTCAGAAATTGCTCCTGTCAGGCTCGGGGAACCATACAGGATGCCAGGAATCAAACCTGGGTCTTTCCTGTATTGGCCACTTGCAAGGCAAATGCCCTAATGCTGTGGGCCCTGCCCTTTAAACGACTTTCACAGGCCCTTTCAAAGGCTCTGCCCTTTGAAATTTTATAAGTGAATTAATGAAAGTAGTTTTTGTCCATGAGTTGAATTTGAGGACGCTTTACATCTACTATAAATTACAGAAATCTTAGTGAATTATAACTCATATCCTCTGCTCCAAGTACTTCAGTGCTGCTCAATTTTTTCAGTTCATTTTCAATGAGTATTGCCTTCATTTTCCCTCTGCAGTGTTTCTTGAACTTTTTCTGAAATTTAACATTTTTCTTAAATTCTTAAATGTTCTTAAACTTTTTTTAAAAAAGAGTAACAGCATTTTTTAAACGTTTCTACTTAAGACCATTTTCCACAGAAAACTCTTTTTTTTTTTTTTTTTTTTGGTTTTTGGGCCACACCCGTTTGATGCTCAGGGGTTACTCCTGGCTATGTGCTCAGAAATCGCCCCTGGCTTGGGGGGACCATATGGGACGCCGGGGGATCGAACCGCGGTCCTTCCTTGGCTAGCGCTTGCAAGGCAGGCACCTTACCTCCAGCGCCACCTACCCGGCCCCCACAGAAAACTTTTTATGTGACCCCAAATAGGTAGGAATAAAATGGCAATAAAGTATTTCTCAATAATAACTAAAGAAATTTATTTTTAAACACATTTTAAAGTTTATTTTTTGTTTGTTTGTTTTTAGTAACTTTGATGGTGCTCGGGGGTTACTCCTGGCTCTGTGTTCAGAAATTGCCTCTGGCAGGTTTGGGATGCTGGGCAGGACAGTGTCTGTCCTGTGTTGGCTGCGTGCAAGGCAAATGCCCTTCAACAAGAGTCTGTGGTTTAGGTATTTTGCTCTATTATTCCTAACACCAACAATGTTCTTGCTCCTTGCCTCCTCCCAATGTCTTTCCCTTTCCTCCCTGTACTTAGGGACCAAATGTGAACTAAGATCTTCATCCAATTATTCTAAATACCACACATAAGTATTATCATCTTGTGTTTATCTTTCTTCTTCTGGCTTACTTATTTTAAATTGTATCTTCCAATTTTATCCGTATTTCAATGAATTGAATGACTGTAGTATTTTTTTGTGTATACATACTGCATTTTCATGAACATTTATCTGTTGATATCTAGGATTTTTTTTAATCAATAGGAATAAAAGTTTACTACTGGCTCTGAGATCAGAGGTAACTCTTTACTGTGCATAATGAACCATATGCAGAGTTGCATATTAAATATGGGTTAAACTCTTCATGGCAAGTGCCCTGATGATTGTACTATCTCTCTGGTTCAACAAAACAATTTTTAACTATATTATCCTGCCAACCACTTACATAACTTATTACATAGCTTATTATGATCTTGAGGATTTTAAATTATTCACTTAATGTTACCTTCCAAAATTTATCTTTACACAGACCTAAAGCAGAATTTATTTTGGGTGTAAATAATTGCAATTGATATAATTTTTCTTCAGTAGCAGGATATGGGACCATTTAGAAATATTCAGTAATCCCAGAAAAAAGCTAGAAGGAAATAAAAAACTAAAAGCAACTTAGTTTATTTTTACACCTTTTCAAGAAATTTTACTTTTTCAGTGATGGTGGTGGTGCTGGGGCCATATCTAGTGATGCTCAGGAATTATTTCTGGCTCTGCATTCAGAAATTACTCTTCTTGGTTCTGGGGGATTATATGGGACACTAAGGACCAAACCCCAGAAGATTGCATTCAAGACAAGCATCCTACCCATAGTATTATCACTCCAGCAGAAGAATTTTTACTTTTAAAGGGTGTGTAAATTATATCTTAAGCAGAAAATGTTAAATTTGGGCGATTTATTGGAGTTATTACTATAGATGTATACTTCTCATAATAAAAAATAGCAATTCTTCAATTAAATAATTTTAAGGCATTTCATTAGTAGGGCAGGAAGAATGATCAACTCCACGTTTGAAGCAATATATACTGTTGACCTAATTTCCTACTTTTTATCCATAATTTTAGAGCATCTGTCTAATGGGGTGTGGTAAATTGAATTCATTCTTTGGCATATGGACAATACTATAATGCTTTGCTCTTTTAGTCTTTGTTTTCTCCTTTCTCTTCTAAAATGGGAGAGGCAAATACTAGACTTCTAGTTCTCCAACACCTGCTCCCCTTCCCTCCCTGCCTCTGCAAATTGACCTTGTGGCTTATTTTATAGCAGATTTTCTGCTAGACCTAAAGATAGAGATCTTGCTATCTGCTCCTTACTTTCTGTTCAAATCTTCCTGTTACTTTATCTGTCCTCCCAGTTCCCATCATGGCTTTATTCTTGTCTTATGTAAACTCGATGGGTAAGCATTGGTGAGATGTTAATTTGGGAAACATGGCTTGCAATCTGTGGAGTAACAAGAACAGCTGGTATTGCTGCTGTTCAGTTTTTCTTGGCAGATGGACTTAGAGGGAATTGCGAATGGGGAAATTTGTTTCAGCCTTGGCTGTGATTTCTACAGAACATTATATGAGCCAGATCTCTTTCTCTCAGTCCTATGTCACTGCAGTGCTGGGGTTTCATATTTTCATGCACCTCCTTAATATATGTTTTAGGAATTCAGAATCCTCACAGTCATTATCTTTTTGACTAAGCATTTGACCAGAAAGAGAGGCAAGTTCAGTCTTACATAAGTAACTTGAAGCATATACCAAGTAAATGCTATTCAATATCCCATAGAACTTCTGGCCAATAGTTAATAAATTGATAAATGTCAGTGACTTTAAGTGATGGGCTACTATCACAAAATATTATAAATGGATGGCTCCAAAAATATACATTTATTTTTTATAGTCCTGGAAGTTTTAAGTCTAAGATTAAGCTATAAAGCAATTTGTTTCCTTGGTGTTCTTCCTACCTTTGAATTCTATCTTTAAACGGCATAGAAAGCAAGCTCCAGCTTAAGTCCTCTTCATATAAGAGCAATATTTGATCATTGCGAATCTCCATAATGACCGAATCAAACTTATCATCTCCTAGAAACCCTCCCGGCTGTTGCTTTATATTTGGTTTCTAGCTTCTGCATATGAATTTCAGGAGGAGAGACACAACATTTTAATCCATCACAAATGTATAAAGTATATAAATTCAATATACCATTTTTAGGTAGATAATTTAGTGTATTTTGAAGCACCAGTATAACTATATTAAATTTCTATCATCTCTAACATTCTTGTATCATTTTTGGAATTAATCACAATCCCTATCCACCACCTGTTTGACAGCCACTGCACATTTTGTAATAATTGCTAAGAAAGCCATAGAAAAAAGTATCATATAGTATATTAATTATCATCTGCTATTGTATGAATTTTCCACATACTTTACTGATTTTAAGTTTATCTATGCTCTTGTTCTTAATGAGTCTTTAATTTTTAGCTCATTTATTCCCAATTGATAGAGCTTTTACTTCTAATAAAATATTTTTTAATAGAAGTCTGAGGGTAAATCTTTCTGGAAAAGTAAGACTTCTTTTTCTGGGAATAATTTTCTAATGGTGGAAATAGTGGATTTAAAGAGCATAGGTTTAATGTGATAAAATGGGTTTCTTTAAACTTCAAGTTTCATGTAATTTTGAACTTATACTTGGAAGGTATGAGTTCTAGTAGTTTTTATTTCCCTACTAGCATCTCGTTCCTTAAAATTTAATATAGTGAATGTATAGGTTTGATGACTTACTATGTATTTTATTTTAATAAATGGTATTGACACTTTCATGTACATGTTGTGTATATAGTTGGTGCATTTCTGGTTCTTAAATGTTATTCATGTTTGTTTTATTATTCATCCTATTATTATAAGTTATTATTATTTACTTTATTACACCCCTCCTTTATGATATATACATGTCAATTTTATCTAGTTTGAGTTTTCTTACTTAAAAGTGTCTTTGAAAAAGAATATTACTATGTATACGTTAATATGTTATTTAATATTTAATTATTTCTGTGTCCTATTAAAGATACTTTTGCAAATCCAGGGTTATAAAAATGTATAATTTGTTTACTTGAAAGTTTTAGTTTTAGCTCTTTATTTAGATTTGTGATTCATCTGCTTGCTTCTGTTTTTGGTGTTTGTGGTTAAATTTATGCTTTGTTATTAGCCTCTGAATTTTCAACTGTTTTAGCATTTTTAAGAATTGAAAGGATGTTGTACATAAACTATTTCTCTTAGCATGGCTTTGATTTTTTTAAACAAAAATAGAATTAATATAACATAAAAACATAAATTGACTTTAAAGGGGAGAATTTTTGTCATTCATATGCAATATTATCTTATTTAAAACAACAATTGATATGTTTTACTTTCACAAATAATTTTTCAATAAACACAAACAAGAAGATTTGTTACTGCAAGCTTTAGAATTATTCCATTTAAAAAATGGGTAACTTATTTACTCACTGAAATATAGATATTGGTTTTTCTTCAACTTTATGAAGAAAGTGTACTGTGAATATAAATGAGGATTTTATAAATGGAAAATATCTTTTCATTTTAGAGTTGCTAATAATTTTCTGTTAGTACTTATCAAAATACAAGCTTCTACTTGTTCAAATAATAATATATTCATCAGTTTGTCTAAAATAGAAACATTTATATTTTTGTCAAAAAATAATAAGTTTGTTCTTTATCATAATTTGCTTCCAAAATTTGGTTTATATAAGAAAGTGGGTCTTTCTTGTCCATAGCCAATAAATATATTCATCACCTACTTTCATGTTTTACACTAGTAGTCTGTCATGAAAACTTTTTATACTTTGTTACAAATATAAATTATGTTAAATAGATATGCAATACCCTGCCTTTGATTTATCACCATATTAGGGTGGGTAAATTCTGGGCACACTCTACGATAATCAGAAATTGTACTATGATCTAATAAAAGATATCATATGTGAGCACACATTTTAGTCATTTTCTTTAAATAACCAAAGGGTGTGTGTGTGTGTGTGTGTGTGTGTGTGTGTGTATGTGTGTGTGTGTGTGAGAGACAGACCTAGGGGATTTTTTTTAGGTCTTTATTATGTTGTAGAGATGGAATGCACACCGGATCTATTTTTATTTCTGCCTTATGCAGAAATCACAGCAAGATTTCACACATGCAAATGAGTGCAAAAAAAAGTCTTCAGAAAAAAATCTGCTAGCTTAATTTAAGCAACATTGAAATGTGAGAGCCAAGTTTTTTGTTTTAAAGCCAAGTTAACCAAGTAATTACCCTAAACTTAAAATCTTTACATTAATATTTGTTATTTAAAGATTTATTATACATATATTGTACTTAAAATAATGCCTGGTCCATAGTGAAAAGTTCAATCAAAGTTTCTATTGTTGCCATTCATTGTGAAGGGAAAAAAAGTAGCACAGATTTGTTTAAAGGCCTTTATTAAGGAGAAACTACATGGCAACTTGAATAGTTTGTGGAATGCCAATATTAAGTATTAAAAAGGAGTGTTGACAAATTGCAACTTGAACAACAAAACACTCAAGAGTACAAGACCTAAAGCTAGAAACACAAGCTAGTACAAGACTAAGTACAAGACCAAAGCTAGAAACACAATCACCAAAAATATTTAGATTATAAAACATAAGTTCATCATTATAAAATTTATATTTAAGATGTGTATTACTATTTATGAATATTAAAAATAAGTGACTTGGTTGGAATTATAAATTTGTAGGCAATTCAGACAGATATAAAATTTTTATTTAAATATTTTATTCTAATAGCTTAATTGGAATAAGACTTATGAAATAAAATATTTGTTTTGTACTTTTATTCAGCATGAGAATACCTCCTACCTTTGGTGAACCTATTTTCTATATCAAAGGTGAAATTGTGACCACTTAACCTTCTCCAACCCTAATTAGATATCTGCTTAATAATTGGATAAAATATTATTAAACAATAATCACTGATTCAACTTCTAGAATAAAATTTATACTTTCTCTACAATGCATGAAATCTGAGATTTTCTTCCTACTTTCTTAGGTATCTGTTGCTCACTTATTGTTTGTGAACCAAAAATTCATGGAGTGGGCATTGATCAGTTTTGTAATAGTAAACAATGTCTTAAATTATAGGAAAAATGTTCTTTTTCCTCAGAAAGTTAAAATGATTTAAAATAATTAAAAAATAAGACTGTATTGTTCACCTAAATATAGGCTGACTACATAAACACTGTAAAATATATTTCTTTGGTGCTATGCTGTAGTGTTAGACTTTCTAAGTCTATTTCAGCCACTGTCTTAGGAACCTAACGTCTCTTATTATCTGCTTTTTCTGGCTCAAGTACTTCTCAAAATAGAAGTCTAGTCTTAAGATATGTATAGGTTTCTTCTTTTCAAGTCCATTTTCCATTTCTGGTAAAGCAAATTGACTGATTCTAAATTTTACTGAAGTTAATTTTGTTTGTCGTAGAAGCATGGTGACATAGTCCTGATGGTACTGGGAATTGAACCCAGAGTCTCAAACAGGCAGGGCATATGTTCTTCCACTGTGCCACAGATACAGCCCTTCAAGAAAATGTTTACATGCTATGCTAAAGTATTTTAGAGAACTAATGCATTCACTTTTTGTGTATGTTTGTGTGTGAGGGTCTCTAGAAGGTGATGAATATCTTTGTAGAATGAAGTAAGGTCTTTGGTAAAGTAGACTGGAAGCTGCATGGTAATGAAATAGAAAAGATGTTATGAGGGCCAAGTGACAAGGAAGATGTTTAAATAATTAAAATAAATGTTATTTTTAAGCATAGAGAAAAAATTAAAACTTTTGGAAATGAGCTAAGGTTTATTGCATAATACAACAAACATATTTTAACTTTGTGCAATGAACTTGTATATTCCTTTGCTTTGCTTTTCACTGTAACTAAGTCTGACACTGATATTTTCGTTTTATTTTGAACCATTTTTTCATCTCTGGCATTGCCTTCTGAATTATTCTCTTGCTATATTGTTGGATCCAATTCAATAATACCCTTATTGAAGGATTTTTGCATCTAGGTGTACCAGAGATATTGCTTTGTCATTTTATTTATTTATATTATATGCTAATACTGTCAGGCTTTGAAAATAAAGTTATACTGAACTTCTAAAATGTGTTTGGAACTGTTCCTCATTTTAAAAAGTTTTATCATGATTGGTACTAGTGTTTGAAACTTAATTGATACTTGATACTATTCACAAAAATTATTAAAGGCTAGATACGATGTTAAAAACCATTAATTGCATAGAAGAAAATATTGGAAAGATACTCCCAAAATCTCAACATCAAACAAAGGGATATGGGGCTGGAGCAATAACACATAGGATAGGGCATTTGCCTTGCATGTGCTGATCCAGCTTGGACAACCGGCATCCAATATGCCATAAGTATTTTCTGAGTGTAGTTCCAAGAGTAACTTCTGAGCAACACTGGGTCTGCCTCCTCCCAAAGAAAAGAAAGCAGAGAGATGGACTTGGAACTCAGTCACAGTGGGAAAAAAATGCCATTATAAACAAACAAGACTATTAAAAGTTCAAAATATTTAACGCAAAAGAAGCTACCACAAAACCAAAATGCAATCACAAAAAAATAAAGGGAAATTCTTTATATAACATTTACTCACAAGAGGTTAATATTAAAAATATTAGAGCTATTGTACCAATTAAAGACTAATAACAATAAAAATAAATGACAAGGCCTGAATAGACATTTTAAGTAGATAGTCTAAAAATGCAGGGAAAATGATCAAAATCACTTACATTAAGAAATAAAAATAAGGGGCCGGGCGGTGGCGCTGGAGGTAAGGTGCCTGCCTTACCTGCGCTAGCCTAGGAGACGGACCGCGGTTCGATCCCCCGGCGTCCCATATGGTCCCCCAAGCCAGGAGCGACTTCTGAGCGCATAGCCAGGAGTAACCCCTGAGCATTACCGGGTGTGGCCCAAAAACCAAAAAAAAAAAAAAAAAAAAAAAAAAAAAAAAAAAAGAAATAAAAATAAAAATTATGTGAGATATACCATCACACACATATAATGACATGTGTCAAAATATCAGAAAAGCAAGTGTAGATTCTTAGAATTAGAAAGTTCAAAGGGTTGTAGAGAATGCTTGCATATACCAAATATTGGGTTCAATCCCTGACTCATAGCTACTTGAGCACCACTGATGATGCCTGAGTCTCTTTTTTAATGATTAAAAAAAAATGTGCATTTTATGGCTGAAGCCCTGTTACAAATATATTTGTATCCATGGTGCTTTGAATAAAGAAATTATTATAAAATTAAAAATATCTAAAAACAAAAAGAGTACGGTGATTTATCAAAATGTTAAAAATAGAGCTACCATATAAACCAACAATTCTACCCCCAGTTATCTATTCAAATAACACACAAAACCAACTATAAAATATGCACACCTATGTTATTTGTTTCACTATTTATGATAGGTAATACCTGAAACAAACAAAATATTGAGAGCTGAATGGATAAATAAGAATAAGCTGTGGTATATATGCTTTATTACTTTCCTATAAAAAGATAAAATCTTCAAGAATGGATATAGGGGGAGTCATGTAAAACTAGCAAGTCAGAAAAATATTGAGGGGCTGGAGATAGTCCAGTGGGTAAGAAACTTAACTTGTATTCAGCCAAACAGGTTTGTTACCTGACATCCTCTTTGGTCCCTTAATTGCCAATAGGAGTAATTCCCTAGTTTAGAGCCAGGACTAATCTTTGAACACTGCTGGATATGGGCCTAAAATCTTATACATATGATTTATATATGACATATAATTATATATGATTCATATATTTATATATATAACAAATGTGGCATTGGGAATAAACAGAAAATATTCAGTGGACAATGGTGGAGGAAGTATATTATTAGTTCAATGTGTTGACATGATGTGAATCATTGCACTTATTGCAACCCCCGGATGGGGAACCCCTGACCCTCAGGGGTGTGGGAATGAAGGTCGCTGGTAATTAGTGGGTTCACCTGAGCAGATCTGATCTGTGAAGTAAACTTAAGAGGTTAGTAAAGAGGACACTTAAGACAACTCTAGCTGTTCAAAAAGGATTTAATTCCCGGGGAGACCAGCTTTTAAAGGTAAAACACGTCATGGGGGTGTTACAAGTTTCCACCAATTACAGCTTGTAAGCACTCATTAGCATAAGCTGGGGGCAGGAAATAGGGAGGGGTAAAGAGGTAGACCTGAGCACATGTTTGTACTGAAAGCAGGAGTCATGTAAAACTTTACCAAACAGGATCTTATAAATTTTACTCAGCAAGCATAAATAAAACATCAGCTGTAAACACATTAATCTTTTGCTAACACAAAGACAAGTTGTTCTATATGGGTAACTCTCCTCTGGCTTGGTGTTTGGGCTGCTTTGAATTTTCTTTAGTTATCTATTTCCTTTGTCCTCAGGGCATGGGTGCCTCTGGTCACGTGGGTAACAAGGTCAGGGATTTCTGAGACACCCTTTTGTTCTAGGTTCCATCAGCTCGGCTCCCCACAACTTATGAACATGAACTTTTACATACTTTTTAACCAATATTACCTCAATAGAAACAAATAGTAACAAATACTGTTTTTTTAGAAATCTAAATTAATAATTACATATGTTCATATAAATAACATAAGGATAATAATGTATAAATGAAAGATACATTGAAATTATAAGACATAAATTCCCTTGAATAAAACATAAGAAATAAATAATTTATATGAGAAAGTCTAATAAGAATATTAGTGGGTTAAAAGCAAATTGATAAAAAAAAATGGTATTCATACAAACTTAAAGAATACAAAACCGTAGAGGTAATAATGAAGTTAGATACAGTAAACTTCTTTTTTTTTGGGGGGGAGTCTGGGGTTACTACTCCTGGCTCCACGCTCAGAAATCACTCCTGGCAGGCTCGGGGCACCATATGGGATGTCAGGATTCGATTTGAAACAATGACTTTCTGCATGAAAGGCAAACGCCTTATTATCTCCATGCTACCTCTCTGGCCCCAGATAAAGTAAATTTCAAAGTAAAATTTTTATGAAAGAAAACTGAGATTCATAATAAATCACAAGGTTATCAACAATATTAAAAACTTGCAACGGGATTGCAGTTAGTACAGGACTTCAAAGTACGTGAAGCCAATCTTGACAAAAGAAAAAGAAATAAGTAAATCAACTATCCTGGTTGTATATTTCAGTGATCCTCTAAGACAGTATTTGAAAAGAAGGCTCAAAAAATAAGATATGTCAAAAGCAATAATAAGACATTTAATTAGCTTATTAATTTAAAACACTATTTATTATTGACCCATAGTCATGCATGGTGATTTTCTTTTTCTTTTTTGGGGGGGCCAGGAATCACACCCAGCAGTGCTCAGTGATTACTCCTGGCTCTATTCTCAGAAATTGCTCCTGGCAGGCTGGGGAGACCATATGGGATGTCGGGATTCGAACCACCATCCTTCTGCATGCAAGGCAAATGCCTTACCTCCATGTTATCTCTCCGGCTCCTGCATGGTGATTTTCTATCACCGGTTGTCTGGCTAGTAAATTGGAAACTGTTATACTTTAAAGTTAGAGGCAGTACTTTCTATTGAAGCAAAGCACAAGATGGCTATCAAACATTTTCATTAATGATTATTATAATTGGTATCAAATATTTAATTTATTTACTCTTTCCTATTTAACTCTCTTCTAAAATAAACTATAACAAATGTATTTTTATATACCCTTGAGACAACTGATCTCAGGAAATGGGCACTCTTCTTTTATTTTAAATAACAAGCTAAATTTAGTCTTCATAAATTTAGTCTGCATTCATAAATTTTCACAATTGTTTTTTTGGAAGTAGGATAAAATAACCACAATACAGTATATTTTATTCTTCTTCTGAACTTGGGGTTATAGCCTTGTGTAGAAAGATCCATATGGGATGCTAAGGATAGATCCCAGGTGCTTGGGTTCAAGACAAGCTGAGCTATCTCTCCGGCCTTGATTCAGAGTTGTTAATACAAAAAAAAATACTAACTAGTAAGTATTATTTCAAAGGGTAGAAGTCTCAAAAATTATGCAGAGACAAGAGAGTGAGCTATCTTGGTCGAAACACATGGTTTGCATGGGAGTGGTAGGTTCACTCCCTGACAATGGGTAGGCCCTTAAACACTGCTAAAAGCAGAAATCCTTACAAACTTACCCTTCAATACAGAAAAACAAGACAACTGAGACAGAACATATTCAAGATGCTGGGAGGTAGGACCACAGGTAAGGTAAGTTTGCCTTGCAAATGACCAATTAAAGCTGAAGCAATAGCACAGCAGGTAAGGTGATTGCTTTGCATGCGGCCAACCCACATTCCTACTTAGGCATCTATATAGATCCCAAAATATGGTCCCATATGGTTCAAGAAGGATTCCTAAACACAGAGTCTGGAGTATCCCCTTAGCACTGTTGGTTGTAACCCAAAAACTATAAAAAGAAAAGGTCTGATTGTATTCAATCCCTGCACCCCAAATGGTCACCAGAGACCCTCCAGAGCTCAAGAGCCAATGGGTGTATCTCCCCAATAACATATTTTACAGCAATTTTGTTCAATATAAATTTTACAATAATAAGCTACCTTAAATATGTAAAAATCGGGAAATATATATACATACATATATATATATATATATATATATATATATATATATTTGGTTTTGGTTTTGGGGTCACACCCACCCAGTGCTCAGGGGTTACTCCTGGCTCTGTGTCAGAAATCTCTCCTGGCATGCACGGTGGACCATATGGGATGTCGGATTCAAACCACCATCCATCCTGGGTCGACTGCATGCAAAGTAAAGGCCCTACACTGTGTTATCTCTCCTGCCCCAATCTCTATATGTTTTTCTTATATGACCTAATGCGGGTTTCAGTGTTTTGGGAAGAAAAATCAGTGTTCTGAGAGGGTAAAAGCACATCATTTAAAACAATCTCTTTATTAATGTTCCACTTTAAATATTTGTTTTGATTCCTGTTGTTTGGAGGTGCATTTTCACTTAAAACAATCTCATAAATATTACACTTCAAATATTACTTTTGCTTCCTGTTATTTGGAGGTGCATTTTATACCCACTCTGATATATAATTTTTCTAGCGATTTTTTACTTTTCCATACAAGAAAGGACACTATAAGAATAGCTCCCTCTCTCAATCTGCACACACAGACACACAACCTACATTTTGAAAATGTCAATATTTGGAACCCAAAGTAGATCAAATCAAATTGATTAAAATGAAAACATATGATAATCTCTGATTAAAGAGTGCTCTATTTTTTAGAAATAAAGGTTAAATTACCTCAAGAACCACAAGAATGACACATTATCTAGAGAGAAAGATGACAATGCTAATACTTCTAGGTTTTGAGTAAACTGTTAGCATTCCGATAAAGCAAAATACCAATTCATTTGTAATTAAGATGAAGGAGGAAAAATCAGGAAATACTACCTTTCTTTTACTAAAAGTTATCATTTATTAAGGAATAACCACTTGAAATGGAATTCACACTGTGATGTGTTGCTAAACTGGATGATGATTTTGATACCAATCATTTTTTTCTTTTTTATAATATCTTTATGTAAACATCTTGATTACAAATATGATTGTGATTAGGTTTCAGACATGTAAAGAACATCCCCCCTTCACTAGTGCTACATTCCCACCACCATTGTCCCAAATCTCCCTCCATCCCACCCCACCACCACCTGTACTCTAGACAGGCTTTCCAGTACCCTCATTCATTCACATGGTTATGGTAGTTCTGAGTGTAGTTATTTCTATAACTGCACTCATCACTCTGTGGTGAGTTTAATGAAGTGAGCTGGAAGTTCAGCCCTCCTCTCATTATCTTAGGATTGTTGCAAAAATGACTTTTATTTTTCTTAAAACCCATAGATGAGTGAAAATATTCTGCATCTCTCACTCTCTCCCTCTGACTTATTTCACTCAGCATGGTAGATTCCATGTACATCTATGTATAGGAAAATTTCATGACTTCATCTCTCCTGACGACTACATAATATTCCATCGCATATATGTACCACTGTTTCTTTACCATTCATCTGTTGAAGGACATCTTGGTTGTTTCCAGAGCCTGGCTATTGTGAATAGTGCTGCAATAAATATACATGTGAGGAAGAGATTTCTGAATGTAATTTTGTGTTTCTAGGGTATATCCTTAGGAGTGGAATAGCTGGGGTCGAATGGGAGCTCAATTTCCAGTTTTTGGAGGAATCTCCATATTGCTTTCCAAAGAGGTTGGACTAGACGGCATTCCCACCAGCAGGGGATAAGAGTTCCTTTCTCTGCACATCCCCACCAGCACTGATTGTTCTCGTTCTTTGTGTTGTGTGCCAATCTCTGTGGTGTGAGATGGTGTCTCATCGTTGTTTTGATTTGCATCTCCCTGATGATTAGTGATTAGTGATAAGAAGCATTTTTTCATGTGCCTTTTGGCCATTTGTATTTCTTCTTTGTCAAAGTCTCTGTTCATTTCTTCTCTCCATTTTTGATGGAGTTAGTTTTTTTTTTTTTTTTTTTTTTGTAAAGTTCTGTCAGTGCCATGTATATTTTGGAGATTAGCCCCTAATCTGATGGGTATTGGGTGAATAGTTTCTCCCACTCAGTAGGTGGCTTTCTATCCTGGGCACTATTTCTTTTGAGGTGCAGAAGCTTCTCAGATTAATGTATTCCAGTCTGTTGATCTCTGCTTCCACTTGCTTGGAAAGTGCAGTTTCCTCCTTGAAGATGCCTTTAGTTTCAATGTCATGGAGTATTTTACCTATGTGTTGTTCTTTATACCTTGTGATATCAGGTCTGATATTAAGGTCTTTAATCCATTTGGATTTTGCCTTCCTACATGATGTTAACTGTGGGTCTATGTTCGCTTTTTTGCAAGTGGCTAACCAGTTCTGCCAGCACCACTTGTTGAAGAGGTTTTCCCTGCTCCACTTAGGATTTCTTGCTCCTTTGTCAAAAATTAGTTTCCTGTATGTCTGGGGAACATTGTCTGAGAACTCAAGCCTATTCCACTGATCTAAGGATCTGTCTTTTTTTCAATACCATGCTGTTTTGATAACTATTGCTTTGTAGTACAGTTTAAATTTGAAGAAAGTAATGCCTCTCATATTCCTTTTCCCTAGGAGTGCTTTAGCTATTCAAGGGTGTTTATTGTTCCAGATGAGCTTCATAAGTGTTTGATCCACTTCTTTGAAGAATGCCATGGGTATCTTTAGAGGGATCACATTAAATCTGTACAATGATTTGGGGCGTATTGCCATTTTAATTATGTTAATCCTGCCAATCCATGAGCAGGGTATGTGTTTTCATTTCCATGTGTCCTCTCTTATTTCTTGGAGCAGGGCTTTATAGTTTTTTTGTATAGGTCCTTCATCTGTGGTCAAGTTAGCTCCAAGATACTTGAGATTGTGTGGCACTAATGTGAATGGGATTGCCTTCTTAATGTCCATCTCTTCCCTATCATTATTGGTGTATAAAAAGGCCTTTGATTTCTGTGTGTTAATTTTGTAGCCTGCCACATTGCTATATGAATCTTTTATTTCTAGAAGTTTTCTGGTAGAGTCTTTAGGGTTTTCTAAGTAGAGTATCATGTCAACTGCATGTAGTGCGAGCTTGACTTTTTTCTTTCCTATCTGTATTCCATTGATATCTTTTATCTTGCCTGATCTCTATAGCAAGTACTTCCAATACTATGTTAAAGAGGAGTGGTAAGAGTGGACAGCCTTGATTTGTACCAGAATTTAGAGGAAAGGCTTTTAGTTTTTCTCCATTGAGGATAATATTTGCCATTGGCTTGTGGTAGATGGCTTCAACTAGATTGAGAAAATTCATTTCATTCCCATCTTGCTGAGAGTTTTCATCAAGAATGGGTGTTGGACCTTATCAAATGCTTTCTCTGCGTCTATTGATATGATCATGTGATTTTTATTTTTTTTGTTTTTGATACATTGTATTATGTTGATAGATTTACGAATGTTAAACCATCCTTGTTCCTGGGATGAAACCTACTTGGTCATAGTGTATGATCTTCTTGATGATGTATTGGATCCTATTTGCCAGGATTTTGTTGAAGATCCTTGCATCTGCATTCATCAGGGATATTGGTCTGTAATTTTCTTTTTTGGCAGCATCTCTGTCTGGTTTTGTTATCAAGGTGATGTGGGCTTCATGAAAGCTGTTTGGGAGTGTTCCCGTTTGTTTTTTTTTTTTTTTTTTTCAATTTCATGGGAGAGCCTGGCTAGGATTGGTAGTAGCTCCTCTTGAAAAGTTTCAAAGAATTCATTAGTTAATCTATCTGGGCCTGGGCTTTTCTTTTTAGGTAGATGTTTGATTACAGTTTCAATTTCCTCAGTAGTGATGGGGGTGTTTAGATATGCTACATGCTCCTTACTGAAATGTGGAAGTTTATAAGTGTCCAGGAATTTATCCATTTCTTCTAGGTTCTCATGTTTAGTATCATAAAGTTTCTCAAAGTAGTCTCTGATTACCCTTTGGATCTCTGAAGTATCTGTACTGATCTTCCCCTTTTCATTTCTAATATGGGTTATTAGGTTTCTCTCTCTCTTTCTTTGTGAATTTTGCCAATGGTCTATCAATCTTATTTGTTCAAAGAACCAACTTCTGCTTTCGTTGATCTTTCAGATTGTTTTATTGGGTTTCCACTTCTTTGATTTCTGCTTTTAACCTTGTTATTTACTCTGTCTCCCTATTTTTGGTTCCTTTTGTTGGTCATTTTTTAATTTTGTGAGCTGCATCATTAAATTATTCAGGTATGCCCCTTCTTCATTCCTGATGTGTGCTTGCGAAGCTATATATTTTTCTCTCAGGACCACTTTTGCTGTGTCCCATAGATTCTGGCAGTTTGTGTCATCATTATCATTTGTTTTCAGGAAAGTTTTGATGTCCTCTTTGATTTTATCTTGAACCCACTGGTTGTTCAGTAGCAGGCTGTTTAATTTCCAATTGTTAAAGTGTTTCTTCTGTGTCCCTTTGTAGGTCACATCTAATTTCAGAGCCTGTGGTCAGCAAAGGTATCCTGCACGATTTCTATCCTCTTGATTTTATGAAGGTATGTTTTCTGTGTCAGCATGTGGTCTATCCTGGAGAATGACCCATGTACCATGGCGAAGAATGTGTATCCAGGTTTTTTTTTTTTGGCAGAATGTCCTATATATGTCTACTAGTCCTTTTTCTTCCATTTCTCTTTTCAGGGCTAGTATGTTTTTGTTGGGTTTCAGTCTGGTTGACCTATCAAGTGTTGACAGGGCCTTGTTGAGGTCTCCCACAATTATTGTGTTATTATTCATGTCTTCTTTGAGATTTGTCAATAAATGTATTAGAGAATTTGCTGGTCTCTCATTGGGTGCATACATCTTCCTGATGCACATAACCCTTGATTAGTACTTAGTGTCCATCTTTGTTCCTTACCACTTTTCTGAGTATAAAGTTGGTGTCATCAGATATTACTATGGCCACCCCAGCTTTTTTGAGTGTGATATTTGCTTGGATAATTTTCCTCTGGCCTTTGATTTTTGAGTCTATGTTTGTTATGATTATTCAGGTGTGTTTCTTGTAGGCAGCAGAAGTTTGGATTCATCTTTTTGAACCATTTGCCACTCTGTGTCTTTTAATTGGTGAATTTAGTCCATTGACATTGAGGGAGATTACTGTCATAGGATTTAATGTTATCCTTGTAGATAACTTTACTGTGTTTGTTGGTCTCTCTTGTCTTAAAGTAGACATTTCAGTTTTTCCTTTAAGGCTGGTTTTTTATCTGTGAATTTTCTGAGCTATTGTTTATCCAAGAAGCTATGTATCCTTCCTTCAAACCTGAATGTGAGTCAGGCTGGGTGCAGTATTCTTAGTGAAGCATTCATTTTATTCAGTCTTTTCACAATATCCCACCACTGTCCTCTGGCCTTGAGAGTTTCTTGTGACATTCCTGCTGTAAGTCTTAAGGATACTCCTTTAAATGTAATTTCCCTTTCTGATAAAGCTGCTTTTAGTATTCTATCTCTCTCTGTGGGATTTGTCATTGTAAAAAGGATGTTTCTTCGTGAGTTTTTCTTTGGGTCTCTTTTAGCTGGCACTCTTCGGGCATGCAGAATTTGATTGCATATAGTCTTCAACTCTGGGAGTATCTCTTTAATGATGTATTTGACAGTTGATCTTCCTGGGTATCTTCTACCTGGACCTCTGGAACTCCAATGATTCTTATGTTGTTTCTGTTGAGTTTATCAAAGATTTCTATTTACATCTGTTTGCATTCCTTGAGTATTTTTTCCATTGCTTGATCATTTGTCTTAAGGTTCTTTTCTAATTTTTCTGTTGCGTTGAGTTTTTTTTGCATCTCATCTTCCAGCACATTGATTCTGACTTCAGCAGCTCTTAACCTGATGGAGAGGCTATTCACTGAGTTTTTCATTTGACCTACCATGTTTTTCAGATCTGTTATTTCAGTTTGGAGTTTTCTGATTTCTGTCTTGGTGTTCTGTTCAGATTGATTTATGCTTTCTTTGAGTCCTACGAACATCTTCCATATTGCTATTCTAAACTTCTTATCTAAGAGGTTAATCAGATTGTTGGAATTTTGGGGGTTGTCCGAGCTATCATCTTCATTCTCTGTGCATGGTGTTTTCCTGCAAGGTTTCCCCATTGTCACACTTATAGTGTGATTTTTTCTGCGTGTTGTGGTGGGGTTCATTGGTTAGAGTGTGCCGCCACGAAGCAAAGCAGAGTTCCGAGCTCTTCTGCGGCCTCTAAATGACAGTTTTTTGGGGGGTGCGCTTCCTAGGTTTTTTAGGAGAGCTTCAAGTATTCAGGAAAGACAGACAAGCAAAGCAAAGATTTCCTTTCAAGTTCTCAGGGTCATCCAAGGCACAGCAGTAGGGCGGAGCCAGCCAAGAACTCTCTGTAGCAGGCAGGATCGCTGGCAGGAAGCTGATGAATTCCAGTCTCAGGCGACTGAAACACCATGGCCCATGATGGCTTCTGCGCCCTTCTGACACCCAGGAGAAACCAGCAGGAATCAGTGTGTGTACGTCCTGACCCACCTCTGAAACAGGCAGGATCACTGGCAGGAACGCTGATGAAATCCAGTCTCAGGGTGCTGAAAACAGCATGACTTAAGATGGCTTCTGTGCCCTTCTGACACCTAGCAGAAACCAGCAGGAATCAGTGTGTATATGTCCTGACCCACCTCTGAAGCAGGCAGGATCACCTGCAAGAACGCTGATAAAGTCCAGTCTCAGGCAGCTGGAATCCGCATGGCCCAAGATGGATTCTGTGCCCTTCTGACTCAGCAGAAACCAGCAGGAATCAGTGTGTGTACATTCCAGACCCACCTCTGTAGCAGGCAGGATTTCCGGCAGGAATGCTGATGAAATCCAGTCTCAGGTGGCTGGAAACACCATGGCCCAAGATGGCTTCTGTGCCCTTCTGGCGCCCAGCAGAAACCAGCAGGAATCAGTATGTGTACATCCCGACCCACCTCTGAAGCAGGCCTGTGATACCAATCTTATCATAAGACTGATCAAAGAGCAAAAGGACTCAAAATATCAATAAACAAATATGTGAATTAAAATATAATATCCTTTGCTTGAACCTTTTAAACATATTAATAAAGTTTTTCTCCAATAAAATGATCTACGATAATGTAATTAGAA
The DNA here is from genome assembly GCF_024139225.1 of Suncus etruscus. Classification (NCBI taxonomy): domain Eukaryota; kingdom Metazoa; phylum Chordata; class Mammalia; order Eulipotyphla; family Soricidae; genus Suncus; species Suncus etruscus. Next base: position 75,891,444 of record NC_064860.1, on the reverse strand, counting down.
AATATTTAGACATATACTAGTAGCTATGGAAATATTTATTATGACAGCATTAACGATTTCAGGAGAGGGCCACTTAAAACTATTCAAAAATTATGGAAAATATAATTTAAAATGTTAAATTATAAAAAAATTATTATTAATTAAAATTTACAGAAAAATAACATGTCTAGGTATCTATCTCAATCAGGTGTCTGCTCTAGGCTGTTGTAGTTTTATTGCAAATTGATGTGCCTCAAAATGACAAACTGATATCCTTGGAGCAACTTGTTTCAAAATTATTTTTAAATAAATATGATTAAATTACTATTTAATCTTAATGACCAGAAAAATTAAGTAGTGGTTGACATGGTTCTGATTGTCAGAATCGGTTGCTTGTGGATTGCTCTTATATTACAGCTATTTAAGTAACTTGCTATTAGCCTGAAGAATGTGAACCATGTAAAGGGCACATATAGTAAACCATATAATTTCTTCATGATTGAGAAAATTTGGAACAGTTGAAGAAACAGCCACAAACATTTATTATTTGAATGAGAAGCAATTAAGATGATTTGAAATCTGTAGAAAAGATTTGATTTTATGGTCTTAATTTCAGAGGTAATAAATAGTGGTAAGATAAAAAAAAATGCTAAGAAATTAAAAAGGTCAGCTCTACAAAAGGAATTGCCAACCACTTAGTAATTATTAAATTTGAAAAACTTATATTAAATGTTCAAATAATCACCACATTTACTGAGCATCAGTGAACAGAGATTAAACATTTCATTTTTCTTCCAAGGTTTTATTAAAGACGACAGTTCAACATTCAGATGCCTTGGAGGAAATAAATTCAAATGTTTATTTCTGTTTTAATTCACATTTATCAAATTCACTATTGAAAAGTATTTGTTTAGTACAAAAATAATTTTTAGATAAAATAGTACTCATTGTTAAAGATAGGTTTTTCTCTTGGTATTTCTGTAACTGAAGACCACACATTCAATCTGAAATGAATGATTTTAACTGACACATGCTCTCAAAACCTTTTGGTCTTTCCCACATATCTTCAAGAAATAACTACCATCAGTTTTCACTTTATCTTTCTTGACTCTTACACAAATTGCTGCCAAATGACAAAAGAGAAATACAGGAACTTGATAATCTTTGTACTGAATGTGTTTCTTACATAAAGTGGTTTTGGAGAATGAGTTATACTCAATTCCAGTAATAGCACAAAAAACCTCTTTCATTATCAAATGGCAGACAGTCATAAATTTGTGTCTTGAAATGAAAAAGTTATTAGAGGGACTTTAATGTTACTTTTATAAGATTGGGCTAGTCTAATAGTTTAAATTTAGAAATTTATGGTTGTATAAATTCAGCATATCAGTTTCTTCTTTTCCAATAGTTGGGTTTTTGCATGAGAATTTTATTTTTTGCAACTAGAATAACCATTTGAGCCATTTTAGAAATTTTTAGCTTTCTCGCGTGCAAAATAGAGAAATCATATGAAAAATACTGTGTATTTTACAAACATAAAAATTGTATTTATGCACATTTCACATGAAACTTATTTGCATGGGAAATAAGTACTCTTGTTACAAAATATTTTTTAAATTATTGTGAATTTTATTCCCAATAGGCTTGTAACAGGCAAGATTATGAAGGAAATGGCTGCTTTAAATACTAATATCAGAACTGTTGACATGAAAAGAAATAAAAAATAATGCAAGATAATGACTTTATTTTAAATGGACCTTATAGGTCAGCATATGATATAGATAAAAGGAAAATATTTGCTAAAATGAGGAGGTGAAAAATGCAATGTAGGTGGAAATGAGTATTAGAATAAGAGCAAAACTGCTTAGAGTTTAAAGGTTGATCAATCAGAAATGAAAAACAGCATCTTTATGGAATTTACTGTGAAATTTTACCTTACCATGTGTAATTAACATTCAAGAAAAATTCAATAAATAATTTATTGGCATATAATTTCTTCAATTTCCTACTTTAAAATAACCTTGAAAAGTAAAATAAATTGCAATTTATATGAAGAATAACCAAGAAAATAAAAAGAAAATTATTGAACTTTGCAATAAAGAAACACACAGGGAAGGGAATGAAGATTGAAGTTTGAAGAAAAGAACTGTCGGGAAGAAAAATTCCTTTAGTATCAATACATACGTTGTACATCTAATAAAATGTTTTATTCATGCTTTATCTTCTTTTAGAACACTAGTTCTAGTAATAGATTTATTTCTCAAGTTTGTGAGATATTAACTTGAATCATCAAAAATTTAATAAACCTATAGTGGGTTTATATAGACTTTCCTGAATAAGAAAATAATAAAATTATAAAACAAATAGATAAAACAAAACTGAAAAATAGAAAGAAAAACTGGATAGAAAATCTAGAAGATTGATGAGATCAAAGATTGTAGACATTTCTATCTGGAGAGTGTTCTGAAGAGAAGAAAATATATTATGATCGGTTTAGAGGAATGCATGACAGAATAACTGTAAAACAATAATGTAGAGCATTCTTTTTATATTTATGTCATATTATAGGAATACTGAGTTCTCCCTCATTTAATCTTAAGCACTGGTTAGAGATGGAACAAGTTGCTTACAGTTCCAAAGTCGTCAAATAGGAATGGAAATAGAGAAACCTTCTGAACTTTTTTGTGGGATTCTGCTTAATAAGGAATGCTCTAACCTTTAAAAAACAAGTATTATGGGCAACGGTACTGTTTTCTTATTTTCTTCAAAAAATTAGGGACAATTTAGTGTTTGCGTAATAGTGACTGGGAGATCATAGCAACCGTCAGAAATTATATTTTAGGTAAAAGATAATCAAGAGAATGACTAGCTCCCCAGAAAAGTTCTCCAATTCTGAGCATCTCATGTGAGCTGAATTTAATTAATTTGTAAAAATAGAGTATTTTTGAAAGCCAAATGAAATGTATTTCCCCTAAAATTGATTTTTTCTTATGAAAGATTAGAAATAGAAGGCATTGAATAGTATTATGAGGTGAATAACATTGCATGTTTATGAGAGAGGTATTGAAACAATTAGTGTATTCATTCATTTGCAAGGTTCAGTTTACATAAACCTTGAAAAAGTTTTATATTCTGAAACATCATCTCATGAGGGGGGATAGGATCTGTATACTTGTTTATTCTGCACAATGTTTTAAGCCATTTCATACATTCAAACACTGGGAGATATCACTGAATAATCAGAATTTTGACCTTTCCTGACAGAAATAAAAAACACTAGTCAAGATGATTCAAAATCATGAAAAAGACCTGGATTTACTGGGACAGTAAAGCTTGCCACATTTTATATAAATGAGACTCCTTATTTCTGTAGTCCAACCCATTCATTTGTGCCCTTTCTTGCCTTCTGGATTTTTTCTTGTAAATATTGAATTATTTTTTAGAAAAGGTGGTTCTCTCTCTCTTCCCTCTTTCTCTCTCTCCCTTTCTCCCCCCCCCCTCTCTGTTCAGAGCAACATCTTGACAGTTTGAGTTGGTAATAGAAGTATTATTCTATCAACCATCATTTTTCTGTTTCATTAGTTTACAGTAAATGACTGAGGAAGCCACTGATGATATGGAGACAATAAAAATGTCTTATTTAATAAAACAAGATAAGCTTCTCAAGCTTTAAGGGGCTGATATAAAGCTGAAGAAAAGAAGATGAAATATAGCAAAAAGTACTCAGAATATCAAAATGGTTCAGAGTGTAAACTTTATACTCTAAAGGATGTCTCATTATTTTTAAGGAATTTTTGTGTTTCACTAGTGATATAATATCATTTTATCCTAAATCTTATATAGGATTTCTAACCACATACTTTTAAGTTGGGGGCAATTTAGAAACTTAGAAAATGAAATATCTTATATTGGTTATCAAAGACATGTTTATCTAAAGACGATGAAAAAATAGGAATTCAGCTGATGAAATAAGTGCAAATTAGGAGCTGTTCTCATTTTATCCTTATTATATTTAGAGAATAAAATGGTCTGATCACATTATTAAAATTTTTCTCAAAATATAAGACCATCCAAACTAAAAGAAACACTTGTTCAAAGAGGCTGGCAAAGTGATTACATAATTAAGAATTCTGTTAACAACAACAACACAACACAACACATAAACTCCACAATATTAAAATATGCAAGGCTCCTATATTTTGAGTTTTCTTTCAGAAAGTGTTTGCCAAATCATGAAGTCAAGCAATTTGTCAGTTAAGATGAAAACTATAAGCAGCAAGAACTCTGCTTATTTGAAAGCAAGTATTAAATTAGATTCTACAGTGAAACAAAAATCCTTTCCATTTAGAATTACCCTGAAAATTTCTTTAGATCCTTTTATTTTTATATTTTTGGGGGGTCTCTCTTTCTCCATCCCACCCCCTCCTGTACTCTAGACAGGCTTTCTACTTCCCTCATTTATTCACTTTGTTATGATAGTTCTCAATGTAGTTATTTCTCTAACTGCACTCATCACTCTGTGGTGAGCTTCATGTCATGAGTTGGACCTTCCAGCCCTCCTCTCTTTTATCTGAGAATTATTGCAAAAATGTCTGTCATTTTTCTTAAAACCCATAGATGAGTGAGACTCTTCTGAGTACATCTCTCTTCCTCTGGCTTATTTCACTAAGCATAATAGATTTCACTTACATCCATGTATAGGAAAATTTCATGACTTTATCTATCTTTATTGCTGCATAATATTCCATTGTGTATATGTACCACAGCTTCTTTAGTCATTCATCTGTTGAAGGGCATCTTGGTTGTTTCCAAAGTTTGGCTATTGTAAATAGGGCTGCAATGAATATTGGTGTGAGGAAGAGATTTCTGTATTGTATTTTGTGTTCCTAGGGTATATCCCTAGAGGAGTGGTATAGTTGGATTGTATGGGAACTCAATTTTCAATTTTTAGAGGAATTTCCATATTGCTTTCCATAAAGGTTAGACTAGACTGCATTTCCACCATCAGTGAAAAAGAGTTCCTTTCTCTCTATATCCTCACCAGCATTGCTTGTTCTCATTCTTTGTGATGTGTGCCAATCTCTGTGGTGTGAGATGGTACCTCATAGTTGTTTTGATTTGCATCTCCCTGATGATTAGTAATGTGGAGCATTTTTTTCATATGCCTTTTGGTCATTTGCATTTCTTCTTTGACAAAGTGCCTGTTCATTTCTTCTCCCCCTTTTTGATGGGTTTAGATTTTTTTTTCTATTAGTCCCTTATCTGATGGGTATTGGGTGAATAGTTTCTCGCACTCAGTAGGTGGCTCTTGTATCCTGGGCACTATTTCCTTTGAGATGCAGAAGCTTCTCAGCTCAATATATTCCCAATTGTTTATCTCTGCTTCCACTTGTTTGAAGAGTGCTGTTTCCTCCTTAAAGATCCTTTAGTCTCAATGTCAGAGTGTTTTACCTACGTGTTGTTCTATCTACCATATGGTTTCAGGTCTGATATCAAGGTCTTTAATCCATTTGCATTTTACCTTCGTAACTGGTGTTACTGGGGGGTCTGAGTTCGCTTTTTTTTTTTTTTTTTTTACAAGTGGCTAACCAGTTGTGCCAACACCACTTGCTGAAGAGGCTTTCCTTGCTCCATTTAGGATTTCTTGCTCCTTTATCAAAAATTAAATGATTGTATGTCTAGGGGCATTCTCTGAGTACTCAAGCCTATTCCACTGATCTTAGGGTCTGTCTATATTCCAATATCATGCTGTTTTGATAACTATTGCTTAGTAATACAGTTTAAAATTGGGGAAAGTAATGCCTCCCATATTCCTTTTCCCAAGGATTGCTTTAGGGTGTTTATTGTTCCAAATGAATTTCAGAAGTGTTTGATCCACTTCTTTGAAGAATGTCATGGGTATCTTTAGAGGGATCACATTAAATCTGTACAAGGCTTTGAGAAGTATTGCCATTTTAATGATGTTAATCCTGCCAATCCATGAGCAGGGTATGTGTTTCTATTTCTGTGTGTTCTCTCTTATTTCTTGGAGCAGTTTATATATATAATATATATAATTTCTTTGTATATGTCCTTCACATCTTTAGTTAAGTTGACTACAAGAGATTTGAGTTTGTGGGCACTAACATGAATTGGGTTGTTTTCTTAATAAAATGACCAGATTTTGATACTTGTAGTTACATTTATATTCTCTTCTAATAAATATTTACATATTTTACAAGTAACATGCATTTCTTAGCTGTAGTCTTTCTAATTTAATCATAAAAATTATAAAAAAATAAAAATTATTAAAATGTATTCATTAGGATCTTGAAATAATTTTTATAAGGAATTTATAAATGTTTTGACTAGAGCTAAAATCAACATATCTGTTTTGTTTAATGACAGCTTTTAAGGTATAATTGAGTGAGGGAGACTCAAATCTGAGTAAACTCAGACTAGAGTCACTCACCAATGTGCTTATGTTTTTATAAAATTATAATGTTAGAATGACTCTTGAAAATTTTTTTCTTCCAGATTTTATTTTACTACTGATGGTTCAAAAACTGTAATGTAAATATTCATAATGCATTTTTGTTCAAACAAAACATTGAATAGAATTAATACCGAGCAAACTTAATTTGCTTTAAAACATTTTGCTTTTAAGAGTACATACAATTTAAAGTAAATTAATTAGCAGTTGGGCTGCAATGATACTGTACTGTAGTAAAGGAAGTAACTTGAATAAGTAATTGATTTGCATAGGTACTCAAATATATGCATCTCTTTTTATATATGTTAAATATGTATATGTATATATATTTAACAACCAATGTAACTTGCATTATCTAAAATGAAATGTGTGGTCCCAAGAATCATTTCAATAAACTAAGGAGGACCTTCCTGTTCATTTTTAGTGTTCACAAGACATGTACAAATAGACAATAATTATGAACAGCTTTGCACTTGTTTAATGAGTATTTGGAATGATTTTGCCCTGAAAAAAATAATTTTAAATGATTATATTTGACTTTTACACCAGAAAACATCAAATAACTATACTGCATGTTGTTTCATCACGGAAAAAAAAATTTAGAAAAATTAGAGTTGAAAAGTTGCTATTGTAGATGGAAATACTGAGCTAAATAATTGTTGAATTACTTTAATCTAAAATAGAAATAAAAAGGATGATATATTTTATCCTTAATTTCAAATAGGCAGTCTACCAGTGGGATCCCATTAGCTGTATATCTATTGTCATGAATAACTAAAATAGTAGAGTCCTGATATGAACTTATAATTAATTATGTGGACATAATTAATCATTTTAAAATAGTATAAATCCAGATATGATTTATAATTAATTATATTATAATTAATAATGAATTAATATTTCTTAAATTAAAATCAAAATTATGGTTGCTTCCATACATTACTTTATTACATCGCTAAGCCACATGTTTTATGCAATTTTTCTAAGTAATTGTTATTGATTTTTCTAATGCCTTTCTTTATAGGGATAACATGTAAAATAAAAATAGCTGATACTTAATTATCAAATGAAACAGAATAGAATGTTTATTCTTTGTAGGCAATGGATTATGTAAAAAGTTACATAAACTAATTGGGAAATATTTTTATTCATAATTTTCTTAAATTATTTTCTGATTATCTTAGCTGTTTATGAGAATAATAGAGTGATAGTGGAATTATGACAGAGAACAAACAGCAATTTTGGAGAATTAGGGTCAGCTATAAGATATTCATTTGAGGGGCCAAAGAAATAGCATAGCTGTAGCACATTTTCCTTACATGTGTCTGATTGAGGAACAAACTGGATTTATTGCCCAACATTCTGTTTGGTTTCTCAAGACTGCCGGAAGTGATTTCTGAGCACAGATCCAGGAGTAACCCGAGTGCCCCTGAGTGTGGCCCAAAACCAAACAAAAAGTTTTTCAATTAAATTTATTTATAATATAACTTACTTGGAGAGTTAAGAATCTTTCTTTTGTGAAAGATTACTGAAAAGTTTATATTTTGAGCTTTCATTTTACAGGTTTCACTTTTCTATCCCTTCAATGGCTCCTTCCATTTTAAACTCACATACACACAGATGATCTATATTCAGAAAGTTTATACTTACATCATAAGGTATTCTTTTAAATTATTTCCACTTCACTGCTGTTAATATGCTGCCCAAATTCCACTGGGTTAATTTAGACAATGTGGAATATAATTCTGTTAAAACCATTAAAATGAAAATATTGCCAATGAGACATTTTTTGAATGGTAGGAAATGAAATAGATTGATATTGGTTTTGATGTTCATATCATTTCCAGGGATAATGATACCTGATGAGTAGAAGCTGATTTGACTGTAGGTTTCCTTGTCAATTCCTCACATACTTGAGTTATCAAGCTTTATTCTGACAGCAGAAAATTTATTTACTTTGCTGTCTGGATTGCTTTCCCACAGTGCTCCCTACATGGCTCTGTACCAGCAATTCTTATAGAGGAAGAGTGAATGGGTTGGCTCCATGGTGGGTTGGCACAGTATCTTCACGAGAGTGGAACCTGAGACAGGCTAAGCTAGCCAGGAGAAAAATGTTTCTCATTACTTCAGTAGCTCATTGCACAATTTTACCTAGATAGTGGAATTTAGACAAATAATTATTTGACCTATAGTTTTTTGATCCATATAAAGGAAAAGCTAATTTAGTATTATGATAATTTCTTAGTCAATTAAAATTTAGGGAAAATCTACCTTTTGTTCTTTAAGAAGTGGTGGAAATACATTTCAGAAAGTTTTTGGCCAAATGCCCAGAATAAGAAGGGAAGAAATCCTTTCCGGTAATGAGCATATTTGATAGCTGTTAAATAAATGTTGAAATTCTATCTTGATTTAAAATTGACATGCTTAGAAAGGTAGGACTTTTGCAAACCTTGATTATTGTGCCATTATGAAAGACTCATGCTCAGCAGGAAATAGAAGTGTCTATTAAAAATAACAATTTTTGAGTAAAGATTTTGCGTGGAACAAAATTTCTTAGAGCTTAACTATTTTTTAAACTTTATACAAGTTTATGATGGAAGACTAGATAAGTGTGTAAAACTGAAATTTAGTACTTTTGAAATTCAATGAGTAAAACGACGCTTTATCCTTTTGTGTTTTCCATTTTTTTGTTGGGCAAGGAAAATAAAATCTAAGTTTGGGACTTGGCTAAATGAAACAGGAAAATTTATATAACAAATATTGTTAAATATAGATTATTATTTTTCACAAAATATGTATTTTTTCTTATACAAATGCCTTTTAGTTGCTGGTGAACTGGATTTGATTGTGAAGGAAAGATATTTTGTACTATTTCCATCCAACATCTGTGTTCCATTTACTGACATAATGAATAATAAAAAAATGAAATGGCATACAAATTGGGGCAAGAATCCTAGCTTTTATGTTAATCTATAGAGGTTACTATATGTTTAAAATATTTATTAAAATTATTATTTATATATATTTTATAGTTGTATAGGTATCTGGTATAGGAAATGATTAATCAACACCTTAATATATATTATATTCTCCAACAGGAGAATAGTTTCTGTTTTCCATCTTCATTTTGGCCACTTCAATTCAACTCATCCATCAAGCTTTCTTCTATTCATTATATTAATTAACTTCTTGTTTTGTTTTGTTTTTGGGTATACATGGAGCTGCTCAGGGGTTACTCCAACTCTTGACTAGATATTGTGACTAATGATGTGGTGAACATGATAAGTATATCTCTTTAACTTATTATTTTTGTATTCATTTAGAAAATGTTCAGAATTTGCAGAATTATATCAAATAGAACTTTGAATTATTTGAGGTGTCTTCATGGTGTTTTCTGTAAAAATAAGTTTACAGTTACGCATTCATTTATAATTTTGTACTTCATGTACAAGTAATAACCTAAGTTAAGTGCAATTATAAAAGAGAAGGGCTGTAAGACTAGGCTTTTGGCCAATATAGTAATTGAGTTGGGGAAAAAGAGTCATCAAAAATACTAATAAAAATGTATTGCTTTAGGAGATAACTCAGGCAAGTAAGGTTTTTTTTTTCCCCCAAACGTTAAGAGACAAAAAATTGAGTGCACAAAAATCAATGGTGAAAGTATTTTTGTACGAGGAGTGAATCATTTGAGAAATATGAGGACTTATCTGATATTATTATTTGGAGATTTATTGTGTGAACAATACCAGAACACAATATTGACATGATAAGAATTTCCACTTGGTTTTGGTGGGTTCAAAAGAGTGTGGGAGAAAAATAAATATGTTCTATTTTGGCAACAATTTCAGAAAAAAAGAGAAACATATAACTAAGGCATGAAAGGATGTTGAATTAGTGCCCAATAGAAATATTTCTGATAAGAAATAATTTGACTTGTATATGTATAGATGCATATAATTAAACAGGGAAGGTAATGTGATAATCAAAGTTGGATGGGCTTAATTGTAGGCGACAAATCTGTAGGTAGGTAATTAGTGTTGATAACATGTTCATATTCTTACATTACTGTTTTATTTTCTCAATTAATTTAAAATTCAACTTATCATCTAGTAGGAAAAGCAGTAGTACTGGGACTTTTGAATGGATGTTGGAAAATAGTCTGATAAGAAAAAATGAAATACAAGTCATAGTAAAATATAATAATGATAATGTTGTTGGACAAGGTAATTGACTTTAATATTTTTAAGTTTGGTGGCAAGGGTTTTTTGTATTTAATAATATTCCAGTTTGTGTTTCTTATAAAATTCTAAGGGGGGTATCAGAAAATAAACTGCATATAGAAGAAACTATAACATAAGATATTGAGACCAACCAGTAAAGTGGGACCACAGGGAGATAACAAGTTTGAATAGGTATAATAAGAAAAATATAAAGATACATTATACTAGGTTATGTTTTTATGAAATAAACTCATGAGTTTGCATCTTGCACCAAAAATAAAAGTATTACCCAAATACAAAGTTTTATATTTTATTAAAATTTTCAAAAAAGTAAACTAATACTAACACAAACCTTTCTTATATTATCCTTAAGAAGAAAGTACAAGTTTGAGGTTGAATGTGAAACAAAATTAAGGATTCTTAAAACATTATATCTCTTATCACATCTGTAGAAACTTTGGCTTTTATAAATGAGTGAAATGTCTAGTTTTATCCAAGAAGGCTTGGACCAGTGATATTAACATGTAGGTTGTGTTTTCTATGGAAATAAGAAAAATATGACTGGAATGATATTTTAGTCAGTGATCCAACTGCTCATATGAAGATATTCTCGGGTGATGTGTGGCTTGACAAGAAGTGATTTGAGAGAAATGCAAGTGTCTGGACAAATATTTTAGCTAGTAGACTCACAAAGTTCTTGGAATGCCTCTCTTGGATCACAGTTATTAGGCCTTTGTTCTAATGCTCACATGAAGAGTTTTATGTCCTTGTAGAAATAATTCTAATTCTGAATAAGCAGAAAACAATTCCTTTCTTTCCACATTATCAAAACTTTTAAAAATATGGCAATAACCATTTGCTTCCTATTTTCTATTCTAAAAGTACTTTAATTTTATTCCTTGGTTCATTATTTTTTAAATTTTATTGTATTGAAACTATTGTGATTTACAGTTGTTTATAGTTTGGTTTAAGACATACAATGATATCCACCAGTGTGGATATTCCTCCACTATGTTGCTAGAGTAAATCCCAGAGTGTACCTCAATAAGGTGAAACATACCCTTTGTCCCCCAGCTTGCCAGTATAACAGGCCCATTTATAGTGTAGATTGTCAGAGTGTGGGTCCCTTGATTCCATTGTTGTTGACTTTGGCTTGAATATTTAGTTCTGTCTATTTTTTATCTCCACTAATGCACCTGAGACTTCTTGACCCCTGATCCCCATCCTTCCATGTTTGTGAAGAAATATTATTTTGGGAAAAGTGGTATAAAAAAGAAATATTATTTTTAACTAGTGAAGTTTGAAATCATTTTGTGCCATAGTGATGCTTGAACTGCTTACTAAAGACAGAATCAGAGACCAAGTTTGTAGAGCCCAAATTGCCCTTATCGTTATATGCAACCTATCAATATAATGATCATAAATAATACATTTTTTGTTTAGCTTTCTGGCCAGATAACTGAGTTTTGTGTTTAAATGCAAATTAGTTTGTGTTTAAACTTCTTTGATTTCTCAGGGAATTCTTTAGAAAAACACTAAACAAATAAATATGTTACAAGCTACATATTGATAAAGTGAATCAGAATAGTGACGAGACTTCCTCAAAGTATTGATCTAACTAATAGGATTACAGCAAAAATTCTATTTCTGACAATTATTTTAATATGTTTCTCTGAAATTATCTATGGCAGTTTAATTGCAAAATCACCACATTTTAAATCTATAAAGAACTCTAGAGAATGAAAATGAGCAATAACCATCTTATATTAAGAAAGAAGAAATTTAGGTCTATAGAATCAATCTGCTGCAGCAAAGTTATTTAGTGGGTATAAAATAAATTAATACAGGACTGAACTTGCTCAAGTTTTAACTGAAGAACCATAAGGATACATATCAGGTAGCAGAAAGTACAGGCAGACAGCAGTTTCCATATGAGCTTTTTAAAGAAACAAGCACACATGAAAAAAATGTCTATTGCATTCTTATGCAGTCAGACTATAATATAATATCACAGACAGAAAGAAGGAAACAGTTTGGTAAAGAGATTTCTTTGGAAAAGACTTGTGATTCTCTATGAGTCTATTAACTTAGGGTAAATGCAGGGTAATTTTATCATTATTATTATAATTATTATTATTATTATTTGTTTTTTGGACCACACCCGGTGATGCTAAGGGGTTACTCCTGGCTATGCTCTCAGAAATAGCTCCTGGCTTGAGGAACCAAATGGGATACTGGGGGATTGAACCCAGGTCTATCCTGGGTCAGCAGCATGCAAGGCTATCGACCTACTGCTGCATTATTGCTCTGGTCCCCCTGCATGTTAATTTAAATCTATCTTTATGAGAGGGTCATGGAAAGAACTGTTTCATTTGCCAAATGTAAGGCTGCTAGTATATTTTGAAGAATGGTTTATTTGGATTGATTGAACAGCCAGATATGCACAGAATATACCACAGTTTCTTGGGTGGATCAATGAAGACTTTTGGGTCTTGTCCAACAGTGCCATTAAAAGAACCTCAACTGAAAAACAATGATCATCAAGGCTCTGCTCTAAAGGTTGAAGAATCAAGCCAGAATACAAAATATAAATCCAATTCTTGGACTAAGGTCTCCTAAAAAATATAGGAGCCCAGGAAAGAAACTAAAGAATCCAGAGAAAAGAATTTAAAGAAAAAATTTTGTCCTCCCAGGGAAATCATCAGTTGTGTGTTCCGTAATCCCCAGAGAAGGAGAGGGATTCCCATATTCCCAATCCTGTAGGACAAGAGATGCAGGTCCGGCAGCAAATCCAATACAGAAAATAATCCACACACAGTTGGGAAGAAACAGCAGGTCAAAAAATTACACCACAAACTGTTCACCCACAAGTCATTCACCCTACCACCTGGAATGACAAGCCAAAATGGCAGCTTCCCCTCCAGCATCCAAAGCTTATTGAGAAAATCAAAGCTCATCCCCAGGGAAGGGGAAACAGCCATATGAAAAGGCAATGGGAAAACATCTTTTTAACAAGAAAACCAAAGGAACCAATTGAATAAATTTAATATTATAATATTAAAATGTATGGTTCATATTAATATTATATTATATGTTATAATATTAATATTTATAATATTATAAATTTAAAGCAATATGAGGACCAGTCCAAAGACTTATTACAGAGAAAAAAACCGGCTAGTACCAACAAACCCAAGAAGTGTTATGGGAATTTTGGGTACCACCAAGTCTTGACCAACCCAACATGGAAATTCAATGCAAGATGGTCTTAATCTCCAGCCTTGAGGTGAAGGGATTACTGAGCCGCTGTGGCTGCTATGGGGAAATTTAGGAGTGACCAGAGCTGCAATTGTAATATTCAGGAGTTTTTCCAAAAAGGAATACCTTTGGGGATCATGCTATATTTTCACCCTAACTACTGAATTTTCCCTTTGCCCCAAGGAATCAAATTTTATCATCTCTAAAGACAATGTGGACAGTCTATTGAAATGGCACTAGCAATTGTAAAAGCCATCTTATCCTCATATGTGGCTGACTGAGCAAATATCACACCAGGTCAAGTATACATAGTACATGAGGTTCAGTTGCATGTATTTAGCAAAAACAAGATGATAAAATTCAGTGATTGGCCATGCTTACAATTATACATATTGAAGTAAAACAGATATTTTTAAATCTTGAGATTTTATTTTTGGTTTTTCTTTTTTTGGGGGAGAGGGGTGTTCACACCTGACTGTGTATAGGAACTATACTGGCTTTATGCTTAGAAATCGCTCCTGGCAGGTTCGGGGGATCATATGAAATGCCAGGGATTGAACCCAGAGTCCATCCCAGATCATCCATGTGTAAGGCAAAAGTTCTATCACTATGCTATGACTCCAGCCCCAACTTCTTGAGATTTTCAATGTGTCATATAGGAGTGAATGGGAATATAAATTATAATGTGGAAGAGATTCCATCAGGCTTAGATCAGGTAGATTACAACCAGAGTAACTGAAATTGCATTTTGTAGATAGTCTATGACACTGGTTATAAAAATCATCCTATACTCTCCTCCAAAAATTTTGCTATTGCACTATTATCTGGAAATGAAAGACATGTTAAATTTTAAAGAAAAATAATTTGATTTCCATATATATTTAGTATAGAAAACAGAAATATAAACATTTGTTATATTGTCTAACATATCATCGCCTACTAACTTTCCAGTAGTGTTTGGTGAATGGATCAGTAAAATAAGTAAAGCACTGCCACCAGAGGAATGTGGGTTAGAAAATTTCTAACAGCAAAAAAGTAGGGACAGCTTCAAACACTAATGTCGATCAGCAGGAACATTAACATCTGTGTATTAAGGGAAAACAGGATGAAATCTTTGCTCTGTACTGACTGGCCACAAGGCCTGTTGGGTGTCCAGGGATTCTCCTTGAGACTGAAAGCTTCTGTGACTCCATCACACAAGGGATGGGGTGTTACAGAACCAAGAGTGGTGACATTACCCCACCCTCTGTGATTAGTATTCCTATTTGTCTTGACCTTGGCCCCTCCCTCATCCCTCACACAGAGCTCTGGTTATAATATCTATCAATACAGTTTTGCTCCAGGACATTCCATTATTCATACTGAATAATAATTCACGCTGGTCCTTCACCTACCCTCCCAACTCATGTCCTTGCCACCTTTCATATTTTCCTGCACCTTTCTTGGTCCTATATGAGCACTATTATAAAGAAACTGTATCTGTTCATCTGCCTGGGACCCCAGTGTTACATGGTCATGAGCTGGGGAAGAAGGGGAAAGTCCTAGATCACAAATGCACTGGGAGGAAAGCTGAAAGTTGACTCTTCTCTGCCCATAGGGTCAACACAAGGCCTATTTTGATTTTGTTTATAGGACACTAATAGTTAAAAGTAAACATGGGTTTACTTATTTTCATTTTAATTCTCAAATTCTCTAGTTTGCAGAAATGTTGAAACTGTACACTAATACTGGAATAAGGCTTGCTATGGCCTCAGTCCAAATATGGAAGTACAAGTCATGGCTAATGATTCTGAGCATATGCTAGACCCAGTTGTGGTTGGGAAAATAGCAATGCCCTGCTGCCCCTGTTGATCCTTCTGAGGTGGACAGAATAAGATTGATTGCATATTTTATGGCCTTAAATGCACAGGAGAAAGCTCTATGAGTTCTTGTGTTGATTGAAATTAAGAACATATATTGCATAATATAACTTGGTTCATGGAAAATAACTCAGACTAAAAAAAAGTAAACTCACTTGTTTGCTGTTTGTAACTCTCTAATTCACATTCCACTGGTGGCATGCTATTGGCAGATAGATCGTCAAATTCACTGTGCTTCGTCTTTCAAGAAGATACATGAGGCACACAGATCTGATACAGCAAGAGAGATTCGAGAATTTGTGATCCCATAGATTTATTCTGTATTCCATCAGTCAAAACATTTATCTTAGAGTAAAGATGTGAAGAAATAGATACTGATCTGCAAACTATAGAAACATTAGTTGAGTCCACTGGACATTGGTTAATTGCACATATTATCTAAAGGACTGTGAATCAAATAAATAAATATTCTTAAGCATTAAAAGTTCTATACAAAATTTGATATACCTGAATTATGCCATTTATGGAGTTCTTTTTTCACAAGTCCATATAACACTGTGGTTTCTGAAACACAATAAATGGAAAGAATATAAAGAAATCCCTTGTTTGACTGTTTTCCAATTATTATATAATAGACCATGAGAGTCACATTTAAGAACACTCCATCCATGCTCTTAAGGGCTAATGGCCTTGATTGTAGTATTCAGCTCTTCAACTTTGCATCACACATTGCTCAGATCCTGCTGCATTTACACAAGATTCTGATGGAATTAGTCACAATTAAATTGAATCACTGGAATGTCCGTAATAAGGAAGGGCAGAGTACTTTCTTTATCTAGCTGTTGTGTTCAAGTCTACATTCACTCCACAGCCTTCTGGAACTTAAAAAAATGAAGAACTTCCTGAAAGACTTGGTCATGTATAATATTTATCAATTGTCATTGAATGTTCAACCTAAGTTTGGTAGTCTTTGAGACAAAATAGGGATATACCTAGTGACATATTCTGAATAGAACTTTGAGTGCAAATATGGATTGAATATGTCCTGCAAATATATATATAAAAGAATACTTCCAGTCAATGACAAATGTCGTAAGCCCCAAATAAATAGATTAATATTCAGAGTATTTTAGAGAATAGCATAATGCTTTACCTTTTTTCTTGTTAAAGTAGCCTTCATCCTGAAGTACCTCAGCATACTGTGCCTGATTGTGAGACATGAGGAGGGAGCAAGTCCTTGGGCACCTTATGTGTGACTGACTACTAACAAATCTGTGAGCTCCCTATATGAATTGTTACTTGAAAGCTGGCCAGCACTTTCCTCTTCCCAATAAGAGAGCAGTCCTCAAACTGTGTATAGAGATGTAAAGTGGTAGTAGTTGAAAGCATGTATTTCAGATCCTTCTATAACTCTTCTCCTCCTTTGGGCTACTGACAAACAGACCCATATTCCTGGCGTGGACTATTTTCCTGTCAAGTGGCATGGTTGACAGAATTTGTTACCCAATAGGGACAAACTGTAATCTGAGAATTAATCCCCCCATCCCCTGCCTCTAGGATTTATTATGTGAACAGAGCATCCTAGAGAGTAGAAACATTTTCCAAGTAATAAATGTCTCCAAATATAGAGAATTTGTAAAATAATCAATATATATTTTAAGATACTGTACATAAGTTACTCTTGGATAAATTGTTGCTTATCTTTTCATTCTACATAAATACTTGCATATATTTTTATATAATTTTTCACTTTTCTTCTTGTTTCTGTGCTCACACATCTATTATTTCTGGTGAGAGTATAATTACTTTATATGTTCCTCTAATTATCACCTAGTAAGTTTGATGGATTTAGTAAATACTATTTGTGATTTTTTGTTTACTAAATATAATAAATATAAAAGAAAATTTAATGAATATATTGTTATAACAATGAACAGATAAACTCATTAGTAGTAGTATTTAAAACATTTAAGAAAATCATTTTTTTGTACTTTAGAAACTGGTAAACTAAGCAATAATAAATCTGAAACTATTTTGTATTACTAAATTGTGTTTTCCTAAATAGTGTATCCTAAAATTCCACTGGAGGTGCTGAAACAATCTGGATATGTAATGGTTGTTGCCTTTGGTGTATTAGGGAGAAGTTTCCTATTTGATTACTCTAGAAAGGTAATTTTTTAGGAGAAAGTTGAATGGTTAAAAGTGGTATTATAGACCAAACACAGTTTTGATCCTTTGGGAATTTATATTAATGTAGAAAAAATTCTGTGTTTAAGGACCAGCAGCAATATGCAAACAGTACATAAAACCATGTATGCATTAAACTAATAGTTAGACGTAAATCATGTTTTGGTATAATATTAAGGAAATCTATTTAAAAATTTTAACTTCAGGGAAAATGTGACTAAATTACTGGAAGCAAATTATTTTGCAGTTTAGTTTGTTTCATGTTAAAAAACAGGGCAGTGATTTCTAGTTCTGTTCTCCTAGAAATTGTATTTGGAATAAGGAAAATAGCAATTAAGCATTTTGATCATATTATTAATATAAAAGAATGCAACTCCTGTGAAAAATCATGCACATAGCCATCATTTAATAAATTAAATATATATAATTTAATATATTATATACATATTATTTATATACATAATTTAATAAATTAAATATATATATACTTTTGGTTTTTGGTCACACCCAGAGTGCTCAGGGGTTACTTCTGGCTCTACACAGGCATGGGGGACCATATGGGATGCTGGGATTCAAACCACTGTCCTTCTGCATGTGAGGCAAATGCTTTTCCTCCATGCTATATCTCTGGCCTCAAATAATATTTTTTAACTTTAAAATAATACAATTAATTGGGGCTGGAGTGATAGTGCAGTGGTAGGGCATTTACCTTAAACATGCCTGACCCAGCATGAATATGGCTTTGATCCCCAACATCCCATATGGTCCCCCCAAGCCAAGAGCGATTTCTGAGCACATAGCCAGTAGTAAAAAAAAAAAAGTACAATGAATTAGATAGCAATAATATTCAGCTATGTGAAATCTTCTGAATAACATGATTTATTCAATAAAATTTAATACATTTTATTTGTTATCAATGTGCTAATTTAGAAATATGCTAGTATATTAAATAAAGAGTATTACAAATTACAAAAATATTTTAGGAAGAAAAGTTTGTACATGGGGGAAGAAATATTTAATTTGAATTACCTAGATTTGTTTGTGGTGATGGTCAAATTAATTGAATATCTTTTCAACTCCTGTCAGATATATAATTGTGTGAATGAAAATGTATATATAAAGTATATATTTCTCAATTCATAAGATTGACAGAAGGATTGACTGGAGGCAGAAGTGAGGATTAGAAAAATTGAGACAAATGATGCTATTATTTCCAATACCAGAGAATTTTTTCAATATCTATATTATCTTGTGAGACCCTTTTGACAAATTCATATGCACTATTACAATTTCCATTATCCTGAGGCCATAGAGAGAGTATAGCAGGTAAAGTCTTGCCCTGAATATGCTCCATATCGGTCCTCCAAGCTTTTCCTGCACATGGTTAGACGTTCACCCCAAATCTAACACAAAACAAAACAAAAAAAACATATTTCACTGTCTATTGAATGAATAACTAACTAGATTGGTATAGTGAAATACGAATAAAATTTTTTGTTTGTTCATTCAATTTTGTTGACCAAGGTAAAAATAAATAAACTCTTTCTTTACAGTTTAGTATGTATAATCAACTGTTATTTAAATTGGCAAAATTATATGTGTGTTTTCTTTTTTTCTGTCATTGATTTTAAGTTACAGTTTGTTTATAGATGTATTATTATCCCCCTATTTTACAAGGGCTGGGTATACCCCACAAGTGACTGTTTTCTGTCAACCAATTCTCCCATTCAATGTGAGGGCCTGAAATAGGTGCTACGAGGCCTCATAGTCCTAGAAATTATCTGGGTCCTCTCAGTGGTTCTCAAAGATATCCAGAGCCATAAGGATAGATACCTAAGGTACTATATGTTACAAAGGATTTTCCACATGCAAAAAATTTGCTATAATCACACTAGCTCCTGTAGATGGATTAAAAGGGATGGAATATTCTCTTACAATTTAAATACCAACACAGCTATTCAATCTGAATAAATTGAGGAAAGGAAGAACATTGTTGATAATATAACTTATCACTGACATATAATAGAGGAAAAAATCAATTAAATATAACAATAATAAACTAATCAGTGGTTTTTTCAAGGGAAGTTGAGAGACTTCATGTAGAGTTTGTGATATTATAATAATAAGGACAAAGAAATGCATCTTTTGATTTTCAACAATACATATACCTTGGACTTACAATGCCGAGGGGAAAAGGCATGCATTACATGTCCAAATTAGATCATAAGTTGTGATGTACGACCAGGATCCACCACAAACTTTCTAAATATATCTTCCTGGCCCTAGTAAGAACTCCCAATTTAATATGTGATTCATATAGTAAAAAATTTCAAGCTTTCCTTTATCCCAAAATTATTTTACAATTTATTTTCCAGTTCCAATTAAGCAAATATATGATACTTCTGCTCAGTCAACAGATCAATAAAGTATGTTCCCCTGTGATTAAAGAGAACCAGCTACATTTTCCTCTTTCAGACCAAAGGAGGCAATATTGAAATATATCTGTGGTTTTCCATGGCATTCCAGCTTCTTAAAAGGGGTCTCTCATTTGCATGTTGCTGAAGCCACGTCAGGAGGCTGCTTTTACAAATATTGGCAAACTATATGCCAAATGACTTGGGGATTCATTGTAGTTTTTCAACAAATTATCGTTAAAACACCTACAGCTGGTTCCATTTCTTTCAAAGGAAAAAAAGATAAAAATTGCCTGGGAAAGATCTGAGCAGAAAAGGAAGACTTGCTGTGTAGCAAAATTTCCTCCTGATTTTTAATCTTTTTAATCTTTTAAAGACTTTTAATCTTTTTTTTAATTTTATATTTTATTGAAACAATTGTAATTTACAAAGTCGTTCATAACTAGATTTCAGTTCTACAATTAATCAGGACCAATCCCAACACCAATGTTGACCACAGCCAATGTTGACCTCCTTCTGCCATGGTCCCAGAGAGTATCCCAACCACTACATTTTGCCCACACCCTGCCAGTATAACAAGCCCATTTACATTTTAAATTGTTAGAATTTGACTCTCTTGATCCCATTGTTGTTGACTTTGGCTTGGATATTTACTTTTGTCTTTTTTAAACAGATCAATACACCTGAAATCTCTTGGCCCCTTACCCCCATTTCTTCATATTTGTGTTTCTCCTCCTCCACTCACTTTCTTTCCTTCTCTTTTCTATACTCTGGGGCCACAGGGGTTTGAGACAACTCCCATTTGTATCATTGCATAACTTCCTGCAGTTATTATATATACAAGATATATTTTTCTATTATTATCCTTCTTCTTTTGGCCTACATCGTTTAACATAATATCTTCCAGGTCCATCCATGTTGCTAAAATTATATGATGGCATCATTACTTATAGACATGTAGTATTTTATTGTATAGATGTACCACTTTTTAATGACTTTTATTTAATATCTATTTGGGATAGTACTTGAAGTTATAGCTTCTTAGAAAGGCCAAAGTTAGTAGTGTAGAAATATGTTCAAAATGTTGTGTCCTCTTTTCCACACCATAATATCTGTTTTTCAGAGTGAAATAAACATTGGATTATATTAGCAATAGGGACCAATTTTTCTCTTAAATAACAGATTGTATTGTCCTTAAAGCTAATAATGAAGCCATTCTCATGAATTTTGAAAGTTTCAGCCTGTATATTTTTCTCTTTTAGTTTTGGCTAATCTACCTATAAATTTATTTATTTCATAAAGATTTTAAAGGACTTTATTGGTTGTTTCTGTGCAACCAAATCCTTCTATGCTCAGGGTTTACTCGTGACTCTACATTCAGAAATTGTTCTTGGTGGGTTTGGGGGGAACATATGAGATGCTGGGGATTCATTATGAGTTGTCCATGTGCAAAACAAGTGACTTATCCACTGTACTATAGTTTCAGCCCATGAAAGAACTTTACTCAGTGTAAGTTTTCTTTAAAGAGCATTTGGTCTATTTTGGAAGTCACAGTTCCCACATTAGCTATTCTTTTCTCTTTTTATTCTGCTTATGTAGTTTATAAATTGTTCTTAAGAGCTCTTGAATATAAAAAAACAGATTATTAATATAAACATTTATTTATGTTTAGTATAGAAAGTTAAATTTTAACACTACACCATTCATTAATGACCTCTAGCATCTTTTATATGTTGCATTTATCCTATTAGTTCAAAATCTTATCAAATTACCCCTGGTTCCTTCTTTGATACTAGAATTACTGGATACATACTTCCAAATATTTGAAAATTTCATTATTGTTAATGAATTCCTATTTGATTTCATTATATTTTCTTGTATGTTCAGTATATTTTAATACCTTAGGCATTATAAGTGGCAGACTAAGGGATTTGCATCTGTTTCACCTTTTATATGAAATCCCTCAACAATTAATCTCTAAATCTTAATGAACAAAATCCTCCAGGAGTGCCTCTTCCTATTCATTAGAGAGCTGCATCACTTTGTAATTTTTTTATGTCAGGTTTATTTAGTTTATTATGTCCCCAAGATTTTCCTGTAGGTTTTTAAATCTTAGTTTCTTTCATGGAGAACTTTACATATAATCTCTTCAAGAATTTTATTTTGTAATTATAGGGATAATATACTGAATATTTGTCTGACATACATTCCTGATAATGGCAAAGAAGTCCACCATTTATTATTCATAGGTGAATCAGGCTTGGTGCTAAGTCAAACATAATTTTCCAACCAACAAAGAATTAACCATGCTAAAATTAGGTTTAAAAGACAGCGTGCCCTATGTTCACCATTACAGAAAGTCCAGTCCTGACATAATTTTTGGGAATTTTTTAATAGAACCTGCAACCTTCTAATGTTGTGTCATGAACACAGAACGATAGGAGGTGCTATAGTTAAGGAAATCTTCCATACATTTTTGACATAATTATACTTGAGAGAAATAGAGTCTCAAGGACTAATTTCTTCATCATCAAGTACCATAAATATATATTCAAATAAACCATTTATAAATTAAATGAGGAATGGATTTTCTATTTTAGTCGCATTATCTTCCCTTTTTTAAAATTGCATTATCTTGCCTTTCTTTTCTTTTTTCGGGGGTTGGGGTGGGTGGGCACACCTGGCAGTGCTCAGGGCTTACTCCTATCTCTAAGCTCAGAAATAACTCTTGGCAGACTTGGGGACTATATGGAATCTTGGGATTGAACCTGGGTTGGCTATGTGCAAGGAAAATACCCTTCCCACCTCTCCACTGTACTCAGGCCCCTGCCTTTGTTTTTAACATTTCTCTCATCACTGAAATTGTTATGATATACAACTTTGATTATGCTTCACCCTTGAAATAAACTCTAGAATAAGGTACATGTATTTAACCTTTGAGTTTCTGTCACCTTCTCTTTACACTGAAGAGATTATTTCTTATGAGTAATTTCTAGTTAAGTAAGACTTTTATAAATACTAAAAAAGAATATATAGATAAAAACATTTAGCAAAGTGTTCCAGCCATAGTAGCTCATCTTTCTCCCTTGCTCCATTTTATATTTTTCTGTTGGCCAGTTGGGTTCTATTAACATTTCTATCCTTCTTAATGGTGGATTCAATGATGCTAGGGAATCTTCTCATACCCAAAGTCAAATATTTTCAACTAGTTTTACCTATTAATTTTCCTTAAGTCCTTAAAATACAATGTCTTTTTTCGAACATGTTATTTTACTTTATTCAATAGTCCCTGAGAAAAATAATCTTATGAAAGCTGAATTTTATTATAATGTTCTAATTCACTGTTTCTCTCTTTTAACGCCATTTTCTAACCTGTCAAACACATCTGTTTTGCTTTTGTTTCAGTAGGTTCTCTGCAGGAGCCTACTTTTACAAGACTATTCAAGAAATCTCATTTTAGCTCCTGAAGTACTTTAAGATATTTTACAGATTTTTTGGTTAGTGACTCTTGAGAGACTATATTGGGGGGGGGTAATATGGGTAAAAATCCTGAGTTAAATTATCTGCTTAAGTGTTTTTCTAAACTTCATGTTCAGTCTTATTCTTAAAATGAATAATTTATGCTCTGCTGCTCCTGTGTAAAGGAAGGTATAAATTTGCATTTCTTGTCAGGAGAGAATTTAGAGCAATCTTAACTCTTGGAAGTTTAGCTGAAAGTACATTTGGGCTCTAAAGCATTAGAAAATGGATTGTGCCCAGAGGGTGAATTTTAGACAGTGATGAGATGTCAGATTGCCTTCAGGTCTGAGAATTCCAACGAAGACTATACTTTCTGTCCACTGAGACGTTTTCTTTTGGAAATCAAGAATTTTTGACTTGCATTTGGCTTTACCACCTGCAAAGTTCACCTTCTTTAATGATGCATTATTATATATACTATGTAGCATCACTTAAGAAAAGCTACATCCCATTTTTCCTTCACTCGGCATTCCATTCAGTCATTCAATAGGATAATTCTATATTCTCATAACTTTCCTATACCTTATGACTTCCTCCCAAAACTCAACCTTTTCCCAGACTAAAACAGCAACTCTATCTTTGTTCTATATGTGTATATTACTCAGGCTTTTATACTTTTGTATCTATTTTTTTATATTTAGTGTTTGCCATAATTGATATTTTCACCATCACAGAATCAGAAGCCTGTAAGCACGTTCTCTTTTCTCATGTCTCTTAGGTTTTCTCTCTCCACAAGCAGTTCACGATATCATCAATGAATATCCTTTAAAATAGAATCCATAGCAATTTCCTCTTTCAAAAATCTTGGAATAAGTTTAAGCTACTTTATTTTTTACAGAGACAAAATCTAGCTCTTGATATTTAATAATGTTTCTTTGCAATTGACTTGAACCTATATTTAGAAATTTATATTCAAAAATAAAAATGCATTGATATTCAGACATTATGGTGTTATTTCATATTTCCTGACATAATAGTTCAAATACACAGTAATATCCCATTGTTTATAACCTGCTGATTCAAATTTTAAGGTCAGTTCAAATAACAACCTTTCTAATACTTTACTTAAGATGCATCCATCATCAAGTACTATGACCTTAACTGTGTTTCTGATGTTCCTTGAACATGTTTCAGAAACAAATTGCACAATTGTATTTATATTTTGTTCCAAATTAGATACCTATTCCTTGGAATGTATATTTATAAAGAAAGCACATCTTATTGTCTACAGAGTGCCATTCCTTTCCAAATATTTTCCAAATTGATGGCAGGAGAGGGCCAAAGATATATTGTAGTAGGTAATTTCCTTGCCTTGCTGCAGCTGACCTGGATTGAATTTCTAGTAGCTCCTCTGGTTTTCTGAGCCTGACATGTATGATTCTTGATTCTAGAGCCTGTACCAAAACCTGAATACATCCAGGGCTGACCTCAAAACCAAATAATGCATGAATAAAATAAATGAATTGATTCTTGGAGGAAATAGAAATAATATAAAAACATTAAAATGTGAAAATATAAAAAACTTTAGAAACAAATAAGGAAAAACAGGTTTGTGGAAACATTGGGTAAAATTATAAGAAAGTTGGAAAAAATAAAGATTGTTGGTACTGCATGGAGAATGAGCAAAAAACAAAAAGAGAAAATAATATAGGATGTTCTAATAAGTTTCAGGCCATTAGGATCTAAGGTTTGCTTTTTCCTGTGAGATCTAACTCTTTAGGTAAAATATCATTCATGCAGTCAGATAGTTAAGTTTATGTCCTCTGACATTCTTAAGTAATTATCATAAAACATATTAAAGTCTCTTTATACCACGAATATCATGTTTGAATTGGCTATGGGCTGTTACAGATTCAAGCAATGTTTTACTTAGATAACTTTATGCTGTAAAAGGGGTTACACACTGAATGACTGTGGAAAGAAAAAGCAGGGTTAATTGCTCAGTTTGCCTAAAATGCTGATGAATGGGATGGGGCTATGGATCAAAGGAAAAACGAGAACCTTAGAACATATATTTGGGAGAAAACGAGTATTAACATAGACCCAGGAACCCTGTATATGACGAGATGTGGCCAGTCTATAATTATGATTATTTGAAAAATGATTTAACTCACTTCTCATCAATCAATAAAATGAAGATACCAATACCCACTTATGAAAAAAAAACTACATTGAGATGTAAAAAGGAAACTACATTTGTGTTTACAATGAATTTGTAATGCCAATGTTTCCAAAATTCTGTGCGGTTAAGGCTCTATAGAAAGTTGCTAAGAAAAGTGAGATGTGTAGCATTGAAAATAATCAGTGTACTCAATTGAGATGATTCTATATTATTTATTGATGCATACAATTTGTATAATACTAACATGAAATAAGTGATGCCTTCGACTTTTCCTCTGGTTTAGGAATTACTTTAAATTCTCTTTGGTTTCATGCTTTCCCATAGGCAGTTTAGAATGTCACATACACTTAGAATAGACACATTGTACAGGGAAATTGTGCAAAATGTTCATGGCAATCCTCATCTGAGAAATAAACACTTCTTGTTTCCTGCTCATGTTTTCAATAAGGTTGTATTACTTCAAGCAAAGTTCCTTAGAACATAACTAAATACATATTCTGTGAATCAACATAAAATAGAGACATTTATTAGGTAGCATGATAGAAAAAAATCCTAAGAACTTCTTTATTTAATTGATCTTCCTGGGATAGTGCCTATTATGTTACTATTGAACATTTATGCATTTATTTTTAAGACCTGTCCCAAGCCCTTTGTTACCGGATATTCCAGTCTCCTCAAGTCCATCCCCGACTGACCGATTTGGAAAGTCCATAGTTGCCAAGTCTCTTTCCAATAGTGATTTAATCTTTTACTCTTCCTCTTCTCATTTTTTTTTCTATTTTTCATTGAGGGGGAAAAAAGGCACAAAGCAGGATGTTGTCTTGGCAAGATATATTCAGGTCAGGAAAAATAATATGTTTTCAAATTAATTGAGTAATATTCTAATCTTTAACTTTCCCCATCCTCCACTTCCTCTGGTTTGCATAGCGATTCTGCATTAGTTTTGAAGATAGGTTTATATGTTTTTAGTGAGAAATTAATTTCCTAATGTAACAACAAATATTTGTTTTAATATATATTGCTGATTTTAATTTTTTGTTTGTTTCTTACCATGATATAGTTAAGATATTTTATCATGAAAATTATGTGCAATATGCACATTCTTCAAAAGTCTATGAAATTGTATGGATGGTAAATGAATTGGTAATTCACATGTCTTAACTAATAATGCAATTTCTTTTTTTTGTTTGTTTTTGTTTTTTGGGCCACACCCAGTGACACTAAGAGGTTACTCCTGACTCTGTGCTCAGAAATCGCTCCTAGCTTGGGGGACCATATGGGAAGCCAGTGGATCGAACCACAGTCCATCCAAAGTTAGGCACTCAAGGCAAATGCCTTCCACTTGTGCCACCGCTCCAGCTCCATAACAATGCAATTTCTTTTGGTGAGGAAACATTTATATTCTTCTTTGGGTACCCCATATTTCTAAGCATTAATTATGGATATTTGAAAAATATACACTGGCTTAATTCAAATTTAAGAGAAATTTTGTTTTGTTTTGTTTTGGGTCACACCCAGCAGTGCTCAGGGACTACTCCTGGCTCTTCACTCAGAAACCACTCCTGGTAGGATCAGGGGACCATGTAGGATGCTGGGATTCGAACCACTGTCTTTCTGCATGCAAGGCAAATGCCCTACGTCCATGCTATCTCTCCGGTCCCTCAAGAGAAATATTTAAGTCACAAAAATGCTATATACTTTTGGTAAGAGAATACAGTACAATGTGGAAGAGATGAATAAAAATTATTAACCTACTGTCAATTTTAAAGCATTAATGGTAGGCACTTCTTTACATTACAGAGGCATATGAGAGCAACATAAGTGCAGCTAACAGGTTGATAATGTACTCTTATTTCTCTTCCTCCTGTTCTTTCTATCTAGGGGATCATAGAAACAAAGATAAAACATCTCATGGCATTTTTTTTTTTTTTTGGTTTTTGGGCCACACCCGTTTGACGCTCAGGGGTTACTCCTGGCTATGTGCTCAGAAATCGCCCCTGGCTTGGGGGGACCATATGGGACGCCGGGGATCGAACCGCGGTCCTTCCTTGGCTAGCGCTTGTAAGGCAGACACCTTACCTCCAGCGCCACCTACCCGGCCCCTCATGGCATTTTTGACTTAGAGATTTCCTCACATAGTTGTATTAAACATAGATGTGGCAAGACAACAAATTTGACATAATTTATACAAGGATTTCAATTTGATTGAATTTAATAATCAACTTTAAAAGAGTACCTTTTGCTATTGCTTTATTGAATATATTGATTATGATTTAACTTTTATTGGACAAATTCACTAGTGTTTTTACCCAGGAAGTACTGTCATTGTGAGAAGAGAATAATGCAAATCCTTTCTTTTTTTTTTTCATTTCTATGTATTTTGAGCTAATAATCTATTATGCAGTTAACATTATCTCAATAGAAAAGCCATTAAAAGGAGAATATTTTTGGTTTCATTTAATATAATATTAAAAAGTTTAAAGTGACAAAATACTGGATACTACATATTTTTTATTAAAAATAAAATAACTCTCTGGGCAAATAATATGTGTTGTAGTTAGGCTTTAGTGTGATTTTCCTGGAGTCCAACTAGAAGAAGAGCATGCAGCAGTGTCAATTATACTTATAGAGAATCTGAATCCTTTGTGCATAGTTACAATTTCCCACCCCCTTCACACCACAGCTGGTGCTTGTTTCCACCACTGAGTTTTAAATAATTCAGTGAAATTCTTGAGAAACAGGGAATGTTTTGCATAATTTTGAAGCTTGATTACTATTTGCACCAAATGTTGCTGATCAGCAAGATTGCATCAATGGGAATAGTGAAGATTCCCTTTGAGTTGAAATTCAAAGCTATTTTATTATGCTAAAAGCTTGAAAAATAAGAATAATCTTATTATAATTTTGAGTAGAAAAACTATGAAAGAAGATCACAATGAAATGTGAGAAAGAGACTTATAAGGTGAACTTTGCTTCTTACCTACTAAAAAAAATTAGCACTGCTATGTGCCATTTATATTATTTTCTTCTAATTTTTGTCATTCATTCTAGGGGCTTTCTCTTACCCACCTCAAGAAATATAACTAACATAACAGTAAATATTCTATTGTTGTTTAAAAGTACTTAGCATCTCACTTGGATATTATACACATTTTAATTATAGTTTAAAATTATATTTTGGTTTTTGGGGGCTTACTCATGACTCTGCTCTGTGGTCAGTCCTGGCATGACTTGGGAGATGGTACTAGGGATCAAATTTGAGTTAGCTTCTTGCAAGGCTTGTGCTCTTATTGCTATATACTCTCTCTCTTGTTATAATCTGTCCATATTTTCAAAAAAATGAAGGGCAAATAAAGCTCAAGACATATATGTATATGTCCATATATGGTTCATTACTTATATAGAAGCAATGTAATATGTATAAGCAATGTACTAGTAGAAAAAAAATCACTAAAACAGTGCCATTAATTTAGATTTACAGTTGGGTTTAAAATATCAAACAGAGGAAACAACTTAACAAAAAAGATAAAAGTCTTTTAAATAACTATTAAAAGAAATAAGAGACACACCCAAAATTTTATGACTCATGGATTAAAATAATTAACTTTTTAAAATGACAATACTACTTAAAGCATTATATAGATTCAATGCAATTCCTAGCAACACTTCAAAGATATTTTTCAGGACATACAAATCATATAAAAGTAAATAAATCTAAGCCAAAATGAAGTTTCTATGTAAACAATTAAAACCAAAAATAGCCAAAATAAAAGATAAAAGAGAAGGGATCGCATTACCTGACTTTATACTATACCATAAAGCCATTTTAAGAGACTCATATGAGACTCTCAAACCAATATAATTTGGGGACTCATATGAGACTCTCAAACCAATGTAATAAGCTAACAACCCATAAATAAACTTTTAGATATATGGACAGTTAATTTATAACTTAGAAAGCAAGAGTCTAAGATGAAAGAAGGATAACATCTTCAACAAATAGAATTGGGAAGAGTGTTTAGCCATATGTGAAAGAGTGAAATTGGACTCCTATCTTACATCTAAACTGCTCTGAAGTTAATTCGGAAGGAGTCAAGTACTTAGATGTTAGATCCAAATCCATAAAATATATCTAATAAAACACATACAAAACATTACACTCTGCTAATTTCAGTGCTGTCCTTGATGATTCAAGAAAAACACACACAAAACTAAACAAATGTAAGTGCACCAAACTAAAAGCTTCTGCACTGTGAAATAAACTATCACTAAAGCAAAATACATCCTACTTAATGGGAGAAAATGTTCTCTTTTTGTATCTGAATAAGAGTGAATATCTAAGATATATGATGCACTCACAAAATTCTCATCTGAAACAAAAATAACCTCATTAAAATGTGGGGAATAAGGCTCAACAACTACTTAAGAAAAAAAGCGCAATGGGCATGCTAAAACCAAACTTGATGCCATTAAAATTTAGGAAAATTCAAATAAAATAAAAATAATTCTACATACCTTAAATAATTCTACATCTCATCATAAGTTTAAGATGAAAACTAACAAAATTATAAAACTTGAAAACAAGTGTTTGCAGGAATGAGGCAAAAAGAAATCCTCATTTACTACTGAAACTACGAAAAGGTAAGCTTCTGTAGAAAATTCTATAGAAAGCCAAAGAGATAGTACTCTGTTAGACACTCCATTAGCAAGAAATGGACCCCACTTGATCCTTGGCCTGTAGATGGTCCACCAAGTCCCACTAAGTGTAATAATTGAGCACAGAACAAGGAGCAAGTCCTGAGACAGATGGCTATGGATCAAAATACAAGGGAAAAAAAAGATTTATTTAAATGGAAAGACTCATATTATCCAACTATTTTTTCCCTGATAGCTACCCACCAAAAATGAAACATTATTTTATTTTTTTAAATTTGAATCACTGTAATAATACACATAGTGATATGGTTACATGCATAAGCTGTTTTAACCCCATACACACTTCCATATTACTTGCTTTCTTTATCATTGTTTCAAGTTCTCCTCATACATACTCTTTTAATTCCTGCATCTAAATCTTTGGTAACTCAGTTCTGTAATCTAATTCTCAGGTTCTATTGTTTTGTATTCCTGTATGATTTTTCTTTATATACCTCGTGTCAGTGAGCTCATTTATGCCTGTCAGTTTTCTGCTGACTTCACTTAGAAGATACCCTCCAGTTCCATCTACTTGATTTTATTTGTAATTGCAAGATATTATATTTTTTCTTGGAGCATAGTATTCTTTTGTATATATTCACAACAGTTTTTCATCTAGTCCTTAGTTCTTAGATATTCAGATTGTTTCTAGATATTGAGTATGTAAATAATGCAACAATAAACATAGCAGTGCAATGAGAAACACTAATTTTATACATAGATCCATATTAAGTGTAGAAAACAGCTAAAGTATAGATACATTCAAAAATATTTATTCTAAAATATTGATACAATTTTGTCCATTAGGACACGATTAATAGTGTGATATCTAATATCTGGAAGCAATCCAAGTTCCCAACAAAAGATTAATGAATAAAAATGGTGTAATATATAAATTGCAGCTACTGGAACATTTTTTTACTGGCTTTTTTATTTTTAGGCCACACCTGGCTGTTCTTAGTATTTAATCTTGGTTCAGGGTCAGTGATTGTTTGTAGTAGGACTATACAAAATACATGCAATGCTGGGAATAATCCTGGGTCAGCCACATGTAAGGCAATTGCCTTACTTGCTGGGCTCTCTCTCCACTCCTATCTGCTCAGCTAATGTTACTTTTGGCTAAAACAAATATGGGAGTATGGATGTTCCTCCAAGTGATATAAATCAAAAGGAGAAAGGAAAAGACAGAGTAATCTCAATCATAAATGGTCCATATAGAATCAAAGACAATGTCCAATGAAAACAGACCTTTAGACTCAACAGTTTTTCAAGATTTTCAATTATAAGAAGATGGTATGAAAGAATTCAATGGACAGTGGTGGAGAGATCCTACTGCCTGAAGGGCAGTATTATGTTAACATTGAACCTCTAAAGTATTTTTCTCAACTGGGAGACATTTGGCCCCCTATGAGCCCCACTATATTCCAAAGGGAGTCACGGGGAACAATTTCATATATGAAGCTGGAATGGGGCTGAAATGGTAGAATTGGAGGCTACAGAGAGAAAAAAAACATTGAGAAAAACTGCCCCATACATTGATTTTTATATTATAAAAATAAGACAAAACTTTTGTAATCCAATGTTACATAACTTACAAAAGGGGGAAAAATTACAAGAAAAAATAATTTTTAATACTTAAGTTAATTGTGCTATAGAGCATATGGCTCATAAGGAACAGCTCACATGCAAACAAAAAAGAAACTGAAGTAAATTAATAAGGAGTTAAATTAAAGAAATAAATACCTTTGTAATTTTTCCATTAAGCAAATTAGGAAAACAAATCGATTCTGTCTAATGTACAAGACCATTTGATTTGGATTGGATTTGAAAATGATAGAATATGTTTCAGACTGTTAAATTTATAGGCATTCTTAAGCAGTAGATAGAATATGTGACTCATAGGTGAAATCTGATTCTTTTACTCTGTCTTCCATTACTCAGATGAATATATCAGTTGTTAGTAAAAGGTGAAACATGAATAAACTTTCCACTCTGGTGAAGAGAGGGATATATATTTTTGATGGATTTGCATCTCAGCCTGTCACAGTGGTCCTCAAACTATGGCCCGCGGGCCACATATTGTATTTGTATCTGTTTTGTTTCTTCATTGCAAAATAAGATATATGCAGTGTGCATAAGAATTCGTTCATAAGTTTTTTTTTTACTATAGTCAGACCCTCCAATGGTCTGAGGGACAGTGAACTGGCCCCCTGTTTAAAAAGTTTGAGGACCCCTATTCGCTTTATATGCCACTACCCTTGCTTCTATCCAAGACACTTCGATATTTGAGCACTGCCAAAATCATATTTTTGACTTGAGCAAAGAGATGAGGGTAAGCCCTGAGCACAGAACTGAAAGTTATTTTTAAGCACAGTTCCAGGGCTGAGAGTCAAGCCTGCACAAAGCTGGTCAGACCCTACACTGCACCAAAAACAATAAAACTACAACACAGCAACAACAAAATGATTACCTCAGAGCAAATGATGGTCTTCTATATCAGAATAACTGGATCATCCCTATCACATCACATATCAAACAATTAAAACTATGACATATAAGGGGCTGGAGTGATAGCATAGTGGTAAGGTGTTTGCCTTGCACACGGCTAACACAGGACGGACCTGGGTTCGATACCCCGGCGTCTCATAAGGTCCCCTGAGCCAGGAGCAATTTCTGAGCACATAGCCAGGAGTAACCCCTGAGCATCACCGGGTGTGGGCACCAAAACAAAACAAACAAACAAAAAACAAACCTATGCCATATAAATCTACTATATTCAACATTCCTATGCAAAATGCAAAAGTTTGGGGGAAAAGTTTCAAGTCCTAAAATTTTAAATAAAGTACTAAAACAATCATTTCTTCTTTTGCTTCTTAAAGATACTTCACTTCATATTCTCTCTCCTAAATATCTATGCCTCCTGCACAATACCTAGAAATACCTATTTATGTTTCCTATCTATATATAGTTAGGTATTTTTCCAATAAAATATGATTTTTAAGAATACCATTCATAATGTTTATCATATTTGAAATAGCTAGTTTGTATAAAGATCACATGAGAGGAAGTATGACTTTTTATAGTGATTAATTCCAAGCAATACTTGAACAGAATAATAATATCATTAATAATTTTTATTTTGACCAAAGTGGATTACAAATCTTTCAAAGTAATATTTTAGGTACATACTGACATTGAATCAGGGGCATTCCCACCACTAATGTTGCCCTCCCTCCACCCCTGTTCCCAGCATTCATCCCATATCCTCCTCCCCCCCCCACTGGTAGTGTGTCTAGCTTGTAGATTGGGTATAGATTTGTAGAATAAAATAATAAAAATGCCCTTTGGATGGAGCTGGATGGGGATGGGATGAATGAAGGGGCCTTTCTCTGCCGTCCCAGGCCACGTGGCTCCAACTCCCTCTAGTCAGCAGTTCTGAGGTGCTTGTGGTGGGTAGAAAACTCACATGCAGTCAGGCTTCAGAGAAATAACATCTTTATTTGCCCTGGCCAATATGAGTGGCCTATCATAACCATTTACGCTGGATTTCTATTCAGCTATACATTGTACCTTGTTCCTCAGTCATCTCCTCTTGCTCCTCCAAATTCCATCCAAGCAAATCCCCTTTCTGACCTTGAGGCCAAGCCTTTTCAAACTTCTCCAAGACCCCTCTCAGAAATGGGAGGGTCTTTCTTGTAGATAAGCTTACACAAAGAATAGGAGTAGGGTAACATAGATTCTGCTGTGGTTGACTTTGGGTTTGGTGGTTAAGTATGATCATTTTATATTGCTACTCAATGTTCATACGACTGTTTGGTCTTGGTACCCCCCCCCATTATTTCCCTCTCAATTTGTGAGGCAGAACAAGAATAACATCATAGATTCCATTGAACACTGTCTGGTTTGACTTCTGAGCACAGAGCCAGTATTCCTGAGTATTGTTGTTGGTGGCAAAAAACCCATTTCCATACCAAACAGAGATTACAAAAAGAAATGGCTGTTATAAAATTTATTTAAAATATATATAAGTATCTATAAAAATCATATAAAACAAATTTATAAATAATTTAAAAACAAAATGAATAGTTTTGTGTTAGATTGTGGTTTTTTAGCTATTGCATTATCTTTCAAATATTGAACACTTAAATAATACACAGTCGCATTTATGTTCGAATAATGGCTTAAAGTACTATTTTAATGTAAATTATATATGTACACTGAAGTAATCGCAAAAAGAAATAAGAAGATGGCTTACATTTTAACTGAGTAAGATAACCGATAGTTTTATATTCTTGTCATTTAGATAGTTAATGAGGAGTTTGCTGTTTTTCAAATAAGCACTCTATTTTATGGAATTTGTAAAATAAAAGTGATTTTATGTGGCTCCTCTTGTTCCTGGAAGTCAACTGATTTCAGAGATTTTAGGGTAGTTTGTCTTCACCTTTTTCTGACCCAGTCTCCTTCCAACACTGTTTTCTTCCTATTTTCCCTTGTCCTTCATTTTGTTTCCTTATCTCACACTCTGGTTCTTTCATTCTCTGTGTTTATCTATGGCATCCATAAAATAACCTGGAGGCTCAAAGAGTATCATATAGGCCTTAGAAAAGAAACACTGCTTTAAGGAGGTACATTAATAATATGTCTTTGAATTGGGAATAGTATGCTAATGGATGTTTCACTTGAGTTTAGTTTCTAGACCACTTAGAATAACTGATTACATTTTTCAGGGAGGGACTTCAGAGCATAAAAGCCGGCTATCCTTTGCAAAAGCTGGCTCCCTGTGTGTGACACCAGGCGGGGAAAATCCGCGAAAGTACACCGGCCCAGTGGGGCTCAGCTGTGAAAGACTGTGAGTGTGACCTGTCTATGTCTGTCTACTGTCCTCTTGCGTGAAACTCTTGCGAGTGGGGCAAAAAGAGCCTCCAGAAACCTCGCTCGCCCAGACGCCATTTTCAGGGAGGGACTTCAGAGCATAAAAGCCGGCTATCCTTTGCAAAAGCTGGCTCCCTGTGTGTGACACCAGGCGGGGAAAATCCGCGAAAGTACACCGGCCCAGTGGGGCTCAGCTGTGAAAGACTGTGAGTGTGACCTGTCTATGTCTGTCTACTGTCCTCTTGCGTGAAACTCTTGCGAGTGGGGCAAAAGAGGCTCAGAGGAGCACGGCCGCTCCGCTTCGCTACGCGGCCGTGCACTCTTTCTAAGGAAAGAACTCCATTGCAACAAGAAGGAAAAATCACACTAAGAACGGCGCTATATCACAGAAGCAAACATTTCTCTCTGGACTGTCTTCTCTGTTACATGCTCGGGCCTAAGATTTGACCCAGTGTGAGGCTTCATCCACGGAGGACTCCCCTCCCTTAGAGGCAAGTCAGCCCATCCAGAAAGGGAGGAGCCAGAGGAGTGTGCTGCCTACATCATATAGACAATGAATACCACTACAACACGTAGAAAAACCCACAATACAAATGTGACAATGGGGAAACAGCGCAGGCCAGCATCAGACATAGAGAATGAAGATGACAATTCTGAGGACCAGATAATGACTGAACAACTAATCAACCTCTCAGATAAGGACTTAGACTAGCAATATGGAAGGTGCTCAACAGACTCCAAGAAACCATGGATCGAGTTGAACAGAACACTAATAAGAACCAAGAAAATATGAAGGCAGAAATGACAAAACTCCAAACTGAAATAACATGTCAACTAACAGGCCTGAAAAACTCAGTAAACGAAGTGAATGACAAAATGGATAAGCTCTGGGACAGGGTATCAGAAGCTGAGAATGACTTGGTGCTGTGGAAGATGAGATACATAACAATTCCATACAGCAGGAGAGATTGGACAAAAAACTTAAAGCAAATGAGCAGACAATGGAAAAATTAGTCAAAGAATGGGAACAGACGAAAATAGAATTCTATGATAAGATCAACAGAAACAACTTAAGAATCATTGGAGTCCCAGAGACCCAGGAAGAAAATTCCAGGAAGAATCAATGGTCAAGAACATCATTAAAGAGAAACTCCCAGAGCTAAAGAATATATGTGATCAAATCCTGCATGCCCGAAGAGTACCAACCAAAAGAAACCCAGAAAAACCACCCCAAGACACATCCTAGTCACAATGACAAATCCCACAGATAGAGACAGAATTCTGAAAACAGCAAGATCAAAAGGGGAAATCATGTTCAAGCAAGCTTCCCTGAGATTTACAGCAGACCTGTCACCAGAAACGCTCAATGCCAGAAAGCAGTGGTGGGATATTGTGACAAGACTGAATGAAATGAATGCTTCACCCAGAATACTATACCCAGCAAAACTCACTTTCCGGTTTGATGGAAGAATACATGGTTTCACAGACAAAAAACAGCTCAGAAACTTCACAGACACAAAACCAGTCTTAAGAGAAAAACTGAAAGACCTAATCTAAGACAAGACTACCCAAAAGACACACCAAATTTTGAAATAAAGATGGCGTTAAATCCCAGGACAATTCTTTCTCTCAACGTCAATGGACTAAATGCACCAGTTAAGAGACACAGAGTGGCTAAATGGATCAAAAAACTCAATCCAACCTTCTGCTGCCTACAAGAAACGCACCTGAATAGTCAGAACAAACATAGACTCAAAATAAAAGGCTGGAGAAAAGTTATCCAAGCAAACAACACCCATAAAAAAGCTGGAGTGGCCATACTAATATCAGATAATGCAAACTTTATACTCAGGAAGGTTGTAAGGGACAAAGACGGACATTTTATATTAATCAAGGGGTACGTAGAGCAGGAAGAATTCACTCTCCTAAACATATATGCACCGAATGAGGGGCCAGCAAAATATTTAATACAACTGCTGACAAATCTGAAAAATAATATCAACAACAACACAATAATTGTGGGGGACCTAAACACGGCTTTGTCAACACTGGACAGGTCAACCAGACTGAAACCCAACAAGAATATACTAGACCTGAGGAGAGAAATGGAAGAAAGAGGCCTAGTGGATATATATAGGACACTCCATCCCCAGAAACCTGGATACACATTCTTCTCCAATGTACATGGGACATTCTCCAGGATAGACTACATGCTGGCACATAAAACATACCTCCATAAGATCAAGAGGATAGAAATTTTGCAGACTACCTTCGCTGACCACAAGGCTCTGAAATTATTTGTGAACTCCAAAGGGACTCAGAAGAAACACTTTAACACCTGGAAGTTAAACAGCCTCATGCTCAATAACCAGTGGGTCCGAGATGAAATCAAGGAGGAAATAAAAAGGTTCCTGGAAACAAATGACAATAAAGACACAAACTCTCAGAACTTATGGGACACAGCAAAAGCAGTACTGAGAGGAAAATTTATAGCTTTGCAAGCACACATCAGGAAGGAAGAAGGAGCTTACCTGAGTAGCTTAATGACACAGCTAATAGAACTAGAAAATGCTCAACAAAAGGACCCAAGAACAGGAAGACAGAAGGAAATAACAAAGCTGAGAGCAGAAATCAACGAAGTGGAAACTCAAAAAACAATCCGAAAGATCAACGAAAGCAGAAGTTGGTTCTTTGAAAAAATAAACAAGATTGATAGACCACTGGCAAACCTAACAAAGAAAGAGAGAGAGAGAAACTTGATAACTCGTATCAGGAATGAAAAAGGAGAGATCACTACTGATATGACAGAGATTCAAAGGGTAATCAGAAACTACTTTGAAAAACTCTACGCCACTAAAAATGAGAACCTGGAAGAAATGGATAAATTCTTGGACTCTTATAATCTTCCACGGTTGAAGGAAGAGGATGTAGCATATCTAAACACCCCCATCACCATTGATGAAATTAAAACAGTAATCAAATGTCTGCCGAAAAACAAAAGCCCAGGTCCAGATGGATTCACTAATGAATTCTATCAAACTTTCCAAGAGGAACTACTGCCAATCTTGGCAAGACTCTTTCATGAAATTGAACAAACAGAAACACTTCCAAATAGCTTTTATGAAGCCAACATCACCTTGATACCTAAACCAGACAGAGACGCTACCAAAAAAGAAAATTACAGACCAATATCACTGATGAATGCAGATGCAAAGATCCTCAACAAAATCCTGGCAAATAGGATTCAATGCCTCGTTAAGAAGATCATCCACTACGATCAAGTAGGTTTCATCCCAGGAATGCAAGGCTGGTTTAACATCCGTAAATCTATCAACATAATACACAACATCAATAACAAGAAAAATAAAAACCACATGATCATATCAATAGATGCAGAGAAAGCATTTGATAAGGTCCAACACCCATTCTTGATCAAAACTCTCAGCAAGATGGGAATGGAGGGAACCTTTCTCAATATAGTGAAGGCCATCTACCACAAGCCAGTGGCAAATATTATCCTGAATGGAGAAAAACTGAAAGCCTTCCCTCTAAATTCTGGCACAAGACAAGGCTGTCCTCTCTCACCACTCCTATTCAACATAGCACTGGAAGTACTTACTATAGCGATTAGGCAAGAAAAGGATATCAAGGGAATCCAGATAGGAAAGGAAGAAGTCAAGCTCTCACTGTTTGCAGATGACATGATACTCTACTTAGAAAACCCTAAAGACTCTATCAAAAAGCTTCTAGAAACAATAGACTCATATAGCAAGGTGGCAGGCTACAAAATTAACACACAAAAATCAATGGCCTTTCTATACACCAACAGTAATAAAGAAGAAATGGACATTAAGAAAACAACCCCATTCACAATAGTACCACACAAACTCAAATATCTTGGAATCAACTTGACTAAATATGTGAAGGACCTATACAAAGAAAACTATAAAACTCTGCTCCAAGAAATAAGAGAGGACACACGGAAATGGAAACACATACCCTGCTCATGGATTGGCAGGATTAACATCATCAAAATGTCAATACTCCCCAAGGCATTATACAGATTTAATGCCATCCCTCTAAAGATACCCATGACATTCTTCAAAGAAGTGGATCAGACACTTTTGAAATTCATTTGGAACAATAAACACCCTCGAATAGCTAAAGCAATCATTGGGAAAAAGAATATGGGAGGAATTACTTTTCCCAACTTTAAACTGTACTACAAAGCAACAGTTATCAAAACAGCATGGTATTGGAATAAGGATAGGTCCTCAGATCAGTGG
The DNA here is from genome assembly GCF_024139225.1 of Suncus etruscus. Classification (NCBI taxonomy): domain Eukaryota; kingdom Metazoa; phylum Chordata; class Mammalia; order Eulipotyphla; family Soricidae; genus Suncus; species Suncus etruscus. The sequence continues at coordinate 75,851,561 of NC_064860.1, read as the reverse complement.
AATAGGCTTGAATACTCAGAAAATGTTCCCCCAGAGATACAACCATCTAATTTTTGATAAAGGAGCAGGAAATCCTAAATGGAGCAGGGAAAGCCTCTTCAACAAGTGGTGTTGGCACAATTGGATAGCCACTTGCAAAAAATTAAACTTAGACCCCCCAGCTAACATCATGTACAAAGGTAAAATCCAAATGGATTAAAGACCTCGATATCAGCCCCAAAACCATAAGATATATAGAACAGCACATAGGCAAAACACTACAGGACATTACAGGCATCTTCAAGGAGGAAACTGCACTCTCCAAGCAAGTGAAAGCAGAGATTAACAGATGGGAATATATTAAGCTGAGAAGCTTCTGCACCTCAAAGGAAATAGTGCCCGAGGATACAAGAGCCACCCACTGAGTGGGAGAAACTATTCACCCAATACCCCATCAGATAAGGGGCTAATCTCCAAAATATACAAGGCACTGACAGAACTTTACAAGAAAAAAACATCTAACCCCATCAAAAATGGGGAGAAGAAATGAACAGACACTTTGACAAAGAAGAAATACGCATGGCCAAAAGACACATGAAAAAATGTTCCACATCACTAATCATCAGGGAGATGCAAATCAAAACAACGATGAGATACCACCTCACACCCCAGAGAATGGCACACATCACAAAGAATGAGAATAAACAGTGTTGGCGGGGATGTGGAGAGAAAGGAACTCTTATCCACTGCTGGTGGGAATGCTGTCTAGTTCAACCTTTATGGAAAGCGATATGGAGATTCCTCCAAAAACTGGAAATCGAGCTCCCATACGATCCAGCTATACCACTCCTAGGAATATACCCTAGGAACACAAAAATACAATACAAAAACCCCTTCCTTACACCTATATTCATTGCAGCTCTATTTACCATAGCAAGACTCTGGAAACAACCAAGATGCCCTTCAACAGATGAATGGCTAAAGAAACTGTGGTACATATACACAATGGAATATTATGCAGCTGTCAGGAGAGATGAAGTCATGAAATTTTCCTATACATGGATGTACATGGAATCTATTATGCTGAGTGAAATAAGTCAGAGAGAGAGAGAAAAACGCAGAATGGTCTCACTCATCTATGGGTTTTAAGAAAAATGAAAGACACCCTTGTAATAATAATTTTCAGACACAAAAGAGAAAAGAGCTGGAAGTTCCAGCTCACCTCAGGAAGCTCACCACAAAGAGTGATGAGTTTAGTTAGAGAAATAACTACATTTTGAACTGTCCTAATATTGAGAATGTATGAGGGAAATGTAGAGCCTGTTTAGGGTACAGGCGGGGGTTGGGTGGGGAGGAGGGTGATTTGGGACTTGGGTGATGGGAATGTTGCACTGGTGATGGGTGGTGTTCCTTTTATGACTGAAACCCAAACACAATCATGTATGTAATCAAGGTGTTTAAATAAAAAAAAAATTAAAAAAAAAAAAAAAAAAAAAAAAAAAGAATAACTGATTACAAAAATTTGAATATTCAACCTAGATTGAAAGGCTACTTTTTTATGTTTTAGGAAAAGCATTAAGCAACATGCTTTTTTTTTCTGAAAATCATCAATATGATCAAAGAGCTAGTCATTCCTATCAAATTCCCATGAAAGAACTCATGTGATATAGTATACAGATGTGTAAATACATAACTATGATCTAGTGAATAGCAATGATTATAAAATTTAGTGAATAGACATGATTATAAAATGTAGGTTACCCTAAGTTTATCATAAAATTTTCAGCTTTGCACAAACTGTATTGAAAATAGATAATCTGGGGCCGGGCGGTGGCGCTGGAGGTAAGGTGCCTGCCTTGCCTGCGCTAGCCTAGGACGGACCGCGGTTCGATCCCCCGGTGTCCCATATGGTCCCCCAAGAAGCCAGGAGCAACTTCTGAGCGCATAGCCAGGAGTAACCCCTGAGCGGCACAGGGTGTGGCCCAAAAACCAAAAAAAAAAAAAAAAAAAAAAAAAGAAAATAGATAATCTAGGGGCCGGAGAGATAGCATGGAGGTATGGTGTTTACCTTTCATGCAGAAGGCCAGTGGTTCAAATCCCGGTATCCCATATGGTCCCCTGAGCCTGCCAAGAGTGATTTCTGAACATAGAGCCAGGAGTAACTTCTGAGCACTGCCGAGTGTGACCCAAAAACCAAAAAAAAAAAAAAAAGATAATCTAAATTTCTATCTTTTGTATATTATGGAACCATGTACTAAACCTCACGATACATGATTTGGTGCCAAATCATTATTTTTCCTCTTGAAATTATCTCAAGAATTGTAGAATGGTTGTATTAGGAAAAAAATATAAAAATAAAATAACAATAGGACAAGGCATTTAATGTATAACTTCATAATAATAGTTCCACTTAAAAGAAGCATATGAAAACATTATTTCTATCCAATTGTATCAAATAATTTCTGAAAATGGCATAATTTGAATTTTGAGAATCAAATATACTGTTCATTGAAATAGGTACAGATATGTAAGAATAAAATAGTAACATTTATTAGTATATCATATAGTTAGGTTACATATATAGATAACATAGCACTAGTAATTTTCTAATAAATTTTTAATCTATAGAAGAGTTTATGTCAGGCCATCCAGAAATATAGAAAGGAAAAGAGTTAGAGATTCTGATGACAAGTCTGTCATCACTTATTCTGACTAAGAGGAAATATCAAATTACTTGAGATTCAATATTTATTTATAAGATTTGGGAAATAACACCTGCCTCATCTTGGAATATCAAATGAAATGAGATATGACGCTTTTGAAAACATGTATGCAATCAGTTATAAATAAAAAGTTAAGAAAGAGAAACAAAAAGAAATTGAAATTCTATGAAAACCACTGTCCTCACTACCATGGTTTCTCATTTCCCCAGGATATATCTTGTTTTCCTCTACTAAAAATATCTCAGAATTGTCCAACAATAGGCCTCTTAGAATGCTGAGAATTATCTTTTGAGAGAAAGACTAAAGTTGGAAATTCAAGATATTCTTTTATAAGGGTAGAGAGTTAAGTCAGATTAAGGCACCTGATGTAAAAACTAAAATTATCAGTGATTAATTTTTTAAAATAATCAAGAATACATGCAATATTTGACACAGTAAATATCAAGTGATTAAAATTAATTTAATAGTTAAACTGTATTTTATTATCAAGAAAATTCAATATTGTATAATCATAATATTTCAATCAGCAGAGGCAGCAAATTACCCTAAATGATAATCTCATTAGTGCCTATGTGGAAGTCAATAAAAGGGAAACTCTTCTCCTTAAACATATATCTAGCTTCCTGAGCCTGATTGTTCAATTAAGAAACTTGCATCATTAATTTAAGTCAAGCGATCAATATGCTTTTCAAACGTAATGCAGATAATCAACTCTAGCAGGTTCTTGCATTTATTAAAACAACAATGTCAAAATATGCCAATACTTGCAAGAGTGAGTAGAAGAGTTTGCTAGATCAGATTTCTTTGTAAACTTGGTACTTAATGTATTTCATTGCTATTTGACTCTTCAGTCCAAAAAAGGGAGAAACAGTTGGCTGGAATGCTTTTGTTGAAAAACAAAAATACCATTCTAAATGAAGTTTGTTGATCATTTACTGAGTAGATTACTTTGGATAATCAACTGTTATTATCAATGTAGGTAAACTCGCACATATTAATGAATCATTAAAGCTTAAATTCCTTAGATTGCTTCCTTATGTAGAGGACCAAAAATATATCAGAATATATGTAATCTTAAATGAAGAAATTATTAAAGAAAATAATATGTAAGAAAGTTGCCCAGACAGTGACTATATATAATTTGAACTCAAGAAGTAGGATGACTCTCAGTCATGCTATGAGGAATGGAATGAAGCAATTCTGCTAACACCAAGAAAGGCTTTATTCTGGTTTGAGTTTTGTGCATGGCTCATAGTAGTCTGTCAGTGACAACAAGGAATGCATTTTTTTGCTGTTGATATCTCAAACGAGGAAAGAAGGAATTCTACAATAAATGTAGACTATTGTTTATTTGGGGATGGGTACTATATACTTGAGGGGTACTATATACTTGCCACTAACTAAGTTCTGGAATCAGTCCTTGTAGTACTTGGGGGAATATATTTAGTGCTCAATATAAAATCAGGATCAGCTGTATACATGGCAAAGTACTTTACCACTTGGCTCTCTCTCTGGTCCCAGGACTATCGTCATTCTTTCCATTCAGACCTTCAATCAATTGAACTAAACACAATTCAGAGCCATAGAAAAAAAAGTTAACCACAGACTAAGATATATCTCCAGAGTAAAGCTTGGAATAGCTTTTGTGACATGTAGCACAGAACTTTAGGAGAATTTTCTGCAGAGAGTGGCTCAGTTTCTTCAGGCTGAAAACCCAGATGATACAGAGTCTTTACAGAGGTGTTTATACGTGATTCTTCAGGTGACTTCACACAAAAATGTGCATATAGGCTTACCTGATGGGAAACAATTCTAAGGTTATTAGAATTTCACGAAAGAACAAGAGATAAATTATGTTGTTTTATTTCTCTACTATTTTTTTGTGTGTGTGTGGGTATATCTGATGGTTCTCAGTGCTTATTCTTAGTTTTGTACTAGGGGTCACTCTTAGTGAGACAGGGGATAATGGGGGCCAGGGATCAAAGCCATGACAGTCATGGACAAAGCAAGCACCATACCAGTTGTATTATCTTACTCACTCCCAGATAATGTCATTTTATTCTTCCATTTCATAATACTTCTAATTTAGACTTTTGTAACAATAGATATACTATGTTTCTGTAGTTTTAAAATGATGATCATTTATTCACATTTTTCTAAGTTTAGCTCTATCTTTATATATATAAATACAGCACACATTAATACTCTACATTATAAAAATCCACATATATTACCAAAACTCAACTATAAATATTTTATTATATTTTATCTAATTATTATATGTTTAATGATGTGGGTCATATATTTGCCTTCACTATTTGAGGGCTGGGAAAAAAACTGTATGCTTGAAATCATGTAATTCTTATGAATTTTAAGAAATTTTTAAATATTAAAAATTAATAGTACTGATAAAAATTAACACAACACATAAAAGTTGACACAAAATTAACTTCACATGTAGAAAACTTGGTTTAATAACTTATTTATAACTTTAGTTTAAAATATGAAATTTGTCTATATTTGACTAAATAAAAAGTCTACATTAAATTACTATATGAAATACTACTAGAAAAAGGAGAACACCTACACAATTATTATATTATTTTTATCTGAATTTGAACACTGCTACAGTGTTCTGCAGTATTGCAAATGATGGCAATTCAAAGGCTGAATCTTCCGGTTACTTTTGCATGTTATTCAATTTATAATTGTATGCTGACAGCAGATTACAGACTAAAGGAAGGAGGATCTGAATACAATAAATTATTATAGCATGAATTAATTTAATCATATTTTAAAGCTTCTAAACTCAAGTAGACAAACAAAACTAACCTCAGACAAATGCAACCATCAAAAATTTTATATTGATTATTCCATGATTATTTGCCAAATGAATGAAAAAGCAACAGATTTTTGTTTCTGAAGAGCAATAAAAACAATGTTACTAAAATAGATTTTAATCTTATAAATATTAAATTGCAGAAAAACACTATTATATGTATATTGCATTTTTTACTTATATGGGGTACAATTTTTATGGAAATATTTGGTCAACTAAGTACATAATTTTAAGCTTTCACAATGTGAGCAAATGTAATATAGTTATTCTATCAATCATATAATACTTTTTTGTAATGTCTTATATAATCTTTAATTAATTTAAATTTGTCTTTCTTAAATAAAGTCACTTATACCAAAATATTTTAAAAAGTGTTACACATCAGCTTAGATCCCTGTTTAATATGCTGCTGTAAAATATTGAGTTATATAAGGACCAGAGACAATAAATGTTTCCCTCACAAACATTAGTTCAAGGCACTGCTAATGAGTTTACCGTTATTATCTTACAGACTGCAGCTTCATTAGCAGTGCAGTGATACGGAAGATAATTAGTGTGTGTTTGTCAATTTGATTTTCGCTAACATCGTGGCCTTTATTTTGTACTATATTTTTAAAGGATCCCTCTGGGAGACTATGGATCACTTTGTTGGCCAGTGCGAAACTATTTATTTGGTCATAATAAAAGCACAGTTTAATTAAGAAGCATTCTGTCATTTGTTGTGGACTCTGGTCTACAATTTTTATGGTGGTCTATAAATGCTCAGATTTGTCAGGTTCAATTTCTCTACTCTAATTTCCTATCAGAGAAAATGGGATACCAGGCATAGATCCAATTTTCATTTTCTATTAGCATTGATATTGACAGAATTAATTATTTTATTATCATCTTTGGCATGTGGCTAAATAGCAGGCATTATACCCATCCTTGTGAATGGTTACACGTGTCGTATATAATCATTGTCTCAAGAAGATTTGTGCCACTATTAGATTTGCCTTAAAGTTGTCCAACTTAAAAGGTGAAGGGAAATTGCATAAGAATTGGAAAACAGGCAGTATTCCTAAATATAGTGAGAGATGAGTATTTTTTGAATGAATTACATATGCAGATGATCAGGCTGTCAAAGGCTCGGTAAGACTTTCCCAGAAGGTGGAATGATAATACTTATGATCCTGAAATGAAGTATTTGTAAGCATATAAATCCTATAAATTTCCACTTTATTAAGAGGCTACTAATGGGAATTTGAATTACTGTTGGATTTAAAGCAAAACGAATACCAAGTGGTGGCATTCATTGCATATAGTTTTTACCCTTTAAACTAAAATTTCTTCCATAATTAATTTAATCATCTCCCTGATGTAGCTATAGCTTCATATTAATCTACTGCCCAAATATTCAAACTGGAGTATTTTTAAAATTTTGTTCATAAATTATTCAGTACTTAAATGCATGTGAGTTAGGTATACAGTTGAAAAAAAAAGAAGTAATGATACAGTTAACTATTTCTTTATTGCTTTCTTGTTTGATGTAATTTTATTATTTATGTGTTATTACCAGGAATTTTTCCCTATTTGTCTTGGTACTTAAAAAGAGATGTAAAGTGCCAGTGAAATTTCATAGGGCTGAAGGATCTTGCTCTGAATCTGGTCTACATTGAGTATGTACTTGACACTTTCAGAGACACTAAGGAGAAACCAGAGTTATCCCTGAACACTGCCAAGTATGTCAATCAAAAGAAAAAATTATCTCCTCAAATTTTATGGTAGACATACTTTTACATTCAGACAAATATATGAGATTATATCATATTTTTTTTATTTTAGAAGATTGGATAGCTGGGTAGTTGACTTGCATGCTACCAGCTGGTACCAATCTCTGGCTTCCCAAACTCCAAAAGTTTGTTTTGCTCAATTGTTTCTGTTATCTTGGAAAATATATCTAACTATATTTCAAGACCATGTATAATAGTATGAGCATTTCTAGTAGAACTATGCTTTTATGTGTCTGTGTGTTCAGTTGGTACAAGCATAATCATATTCTTACTAAAAAAAAGTAAAATGGGAATATACTCATAGAAAATAATTAAATATGTTTAGTATTAAAATGTTGTCTGTATGCAAATTCTATGTCAACATTTAAAAATTATATTTGTCCTCTGAGACATGCATGGATAAAATTATAATTTCTGTGTGGTGTACAAATAAGTCACTCCAGAGAGTTTTTAAAATGCATTCTAGAAACAAGGAAAAAAGAGTCTCTGTCTATTATTATACTAATCCATGGCTTTGCATTTAAAATTAAAACAACAAAATATAGTAGGCAGGAACAACAACAGTAAATACACTGGTTGGGAAAAGGAGGGGAACAGAGAACTTGTGTCTAAATTAAAACAGTATTTTGAATGTTAGATATTGTCTGAACAGTTGTCTGTTTAGGAAAACCATATGTTTCCAATTGTTCTTTGTGCATAGTAATGATATAGATATGAATTCTTTACTGGCAGGAAGAAGATGCAGACTAAAGTTCAGGTTCTTTCAATAATTCACTATATTGAAAGAAAAAGAAACACAATGTAATCAGAAGGTGATGGGGTACACCTTATTTTACCTAAAACAAAGTTTATTCCTGGTTTCTTTATATCTGTTTTCCATCTTGGTTTCACTCAAAACAAATATTGTCTTACTTGTAAACTTGAGTGAGTTTACTGCCTCACCCAGAGGTGATCTCTGTACTCAATAAAAGCATGGCAGATCTGGCAGGCAGGGTGCTCCATACTAGTAGAAGACTGCCAAACTATACGTGTTTCACCATCAGCCTGGTTTGGATGATTTCTTGGGTGCCCCTGATTCAGATTCATTTGTCTGGGATTTGAGATACAGTGCATGGGGTGATTTTACAAGAAGGTAGATTCCAATGATGTTATTTTTTTTTAATATGGAACCCTTCACGAATGTGCATGTCATCCTAGCGTAGGGGCCATGCTAATCTTCTCTGTATTGTTCCAATTTTAGTATATGTGCTGCCGAAGCGAGCACCCAATGATGTTATTTCATACTATGTTTATTAGTTTTCTCATAATAGAAATGTCATATTCAATAATAAGTGTAACATAACATGAAATTTCTGTGTAAATTTCAATGAATTACATAAACATGCTGGTAGTAAGATTATCATTGGATTAATGTGTATAGATACCAATTGCCATGCTTAAGTATTATTTTGATAGATGTGAAATTATACTCTTAAAACACATATAGTATTATAAACAGTAATGAAATATTTTGCCTAAAATTCAGAAGAAAATAAATTAGTTTTTATTTATATCTACAAAACTATACTCGTTTATTCAGAAAAGAAGATAATAGTGGTTAATAAAATGATACACATTTTGGTCCTTCTTGATATAAATGAATTATGTGTCTTGTGAAGATGTAAACCAGATTGTATATTTTCCTTTGAAGAATTATTAAATTTGTATGGTTACCTTGTTTGTTTGTTTGCAGGGTCATACCTGGCAATGCTCTGGGCTTACTTCATGCTCTGAACTCAGGGATTACTATAGGAGGTGCTCGAGGAAATATACGGATGTTTAGGGTTGAACCCAATGGCCAAATGTAAGGCAAATAACCTACATTTGCTCAGGCTTCTAGAATTGTTAAAAGAGATTTCAATTTTCTTTTTTTTTTAACCACAATGAGTGGTCCTGAGGGGTTTGTCTTGGCCCTGAACACAAGTATCAATCCTGGGTAGTGCTTGGGAAACCATATTCATTTGATTCTGGAGAGTGTACACGGTAAAAACCCTACCTGTTGTATAACTTCTCTGATCCTTAGATGATAATCTATTAAGGCAATGTATAGGTAAAGATAATAGAATTATGGCATCAGAATGAAGAAAATAACAAAAAGTAGTATACATTATAGGAAATATTTTAACTCAGTATTTGTAGTTGATGAGAACCAAAATAAAATTCTAATGAGAAAGAGCCACAGAGTTAATCTGTCAGGTATTTAAGTAGTGGTGTGAATGTCATTTTGCAATGAAAGTAAGCCAATCGGTAGGAATGAAGAAAAATCCAGTTGACTAAATAGAAGGGTTTTCAGTCTCATTTCACAGATGTCAAGTAAATATATGAATACAAGATCTTATATCTTATTATTTTGTTATCATTCTTATTTATTATTATTGTTTTATTCTTATTTAATATATCTTATTATTTTTTCTTACAACAAAAAAGGAATAGAAGTCTATTGAGCTACACTAATCTAAATACTCCAATAATCATGGCTTTACCTCTCCTTTCTGTCTTAAAACTACTAAAAATAACAGACACACATGTCTATTCTGATTATTCTTGTGACTATGAGAAATAGTCTCAGTTCTTCTTCATCTACTTTTCAATGTCCTTGAGGCCCCACATTTCTAGTTCTCTATCACTCAGTCATCCATATTACACAAAGTAGAAAAAAAGAGTTCTACACAGTACATTGGTACCAAAAATCATCATATTTTCAACCGTTTTCTGAATAATTCCTTTACTTTATTCTCTAATAGAATTTTATATTCTCCATAAGAACACTGTTTACCTCCAGTCCCTAATCATACCATAGAACCTAATATTGTTGTGAGAATATTTTTTAACTTTATTTATTGATTGATTAGTTTTTGGCCGCACTCAGCGACCCTCAGGGATTACTCTTAGTTCTGCACTCAGAAATCACCCTGGCAGGCTGGGGGACCATATGGAATGACAGGAATTGGCACCGGTCTTTCCCGTGTTATCCGCATGCAAGGCAAATTCCCTACCACTGTGCTGTCTCTTTGGCCTGAGAATATTGCTTGATATGTGGTATTTCTTAAGACCTCTTTTTCCTTAAGTTAAATTTTCTTATAGATAGAAGACAGTAGTAAGCATTAATTTTGTTGTTGCCCTATTGTACTTACCACTATCGATAATTGTCTCAGTCCCCATAACAAAACAGCATCTCCTGTAAGGAATGCCTTGCTTCTATTGTCAAATACCACGTGTTGATGATTTTTATGTAAATGAGAAGACTTTCATTTTGTTTTGTTTTTGTGCCACACCTGGTGGTGCTCAAGGCTTACTCCTGATTCTGCCCTCAGGGATCACTTCTGGCAAGCTCTGGATGCTAGGCAAGGCATGTTTAAGGCAAATGCTCTACCTGCTCTACTACTGTTCGGACCTGGAAGATGATATTTTTATAACCTGACTTTCTTGACCACGGTGCTCATTCAACCTAGTATTATTTTCTCAATCCTATATGTATTAGAAAACATATCTAAAATATCATATTCCAGATTTTAATTTCAAATATTCCTTTGTTAAACACTTGTCTCTTGGGAGCCAGAGAGATAATACAGCGGATATGTACATGCCTTGCATGCAGCTGACCCAAGTTCAATCTTCAGAATCCTATATTGTCCATCGAGCACTGCAAGGAGCGATCTCTTACACGCAAGGAGTGCAGTCAGGAGTAAACCCTGAGTATTGCATGGTGTGATAATAAAAAGCAAAAACATCACCATTTTATCATCATTTTATAAGGAATGAAGGAATGCAGGGCCTGAACTTGTAGAGCATGGTTCTTTGATTGATATAACATAAAAGAACAATACAAAATAGAAAATAGTAAAGATATTTATTAAAGATATAGGATGATGCACACCCTGGGCGTGGGTCTTGACACTCTCAAGTAATACATTTAAACACTGGAGTTTGGAATAAGGCATTCTATAGGAGAGAATTAAGAGAAAAATATGACTAAGCGGTTGATCATCTTAGCATAATTGGTGTGGTGTCTATCCTGTCTACATGTATAGGAATTACACACTTTCTCTTACAGCATATGTATCAGTGGCATTAAAAAGTAGAACTTGAATTATCTTGTTCTGCCTCATAAATTGAGGGGAAAAAGTGGGAGATGGTACCAGGAGCCAACAATAACATGAACATTGAGTGGAAATAAAAAATGATCAGACCTAACCACCAAATCTAAAGTCAATGACAACAGAATCAAGATACCCAATCTACAATAAATTATATACAAAAGGGACCTGTTGTACTAGCAGTTCAGTAGGCAAAGAGGGGAGGTATGGGATGGAAGCTGGGAACTTGGGAACTGCGGTGGAGGAAGGACAACACTTGTGTTGGGAATGGCCCTAATTCACTGTCTCTATGTACCTTAACTATAACTGTGAAAGACTTATAATTCAGATTGGTCACAATAAAATTTATTTAAAAATTAAAAGTAGTGTTTGAGCCAGAGCTATAGCACTATGGGTAGAGAGTTTACCTTGCACATGGCCAACCTGGGTTGGATCCTCTGCATCCCTTATGGTCCCCAACAATGCCAGGAGTGATTTTGGAGCACAGACCAGGACTAACCCTTGAGTATTGCCAGGTGTGGCCCAGAAACAAAGAGAAAAAAAAAAGTGGGTAGTGGACAAAAAGTCTCTATGTGTTTTGGGATTGAAGAGGAGAAAAGTGAATAATGTCTATTTGCTGAGCATTCTCTAATAGTATTCTGGCACTGGTTTTCCAAAATATTTTCTTTATCAGAAAGTTGCTATCTATAAATTAATTTGGACTGGAGTCTGAAGGCTCCTTCCTTTTTTCTTTATACACACTAAACTGTTCTTTTCAGTTATTACTGTAATTTTCCCACACTGTCTCTTCTAAAACAATTTAACTCTCTGGAGAAATCCAAAATTCAATTTCTTAGCCTCTTCAGCTGATCTTATATCTTTTTTTATGTTTAGTTAAACTTTATTTCTAAAATAAGTTTTTATTTAAACACTGTGGCTTACAAAGTTTCTCATAATGCAGTTATACCTGACATTAAATGATCCAATCCCATAAACAATATAACAACGTTCTTTCCACCATTATCCCCACCCTCCTCCAATCCTGTCTGTTAGCAGGTACAAATAATTTAATCAGTATTGCTTTTTACAACTAAATGGTATTAAAAATTAAACTAAAAATTTCATTAAGAGAAAATTTGTGACATTTGTCATAACTCACAATGAGGTCATTATGCCATTGTCTGAGGGTTTACTAAACTGTGTTGCTAGCTGAGCATCCTGTTGATATTATTTATTAAAATTAGGTTGTTCTATGATAACTTTATATGTTATATGATGCATCCCTATGGGGATGTCAATGTAAAAAAAAAAACAGAGATGTTCAGCTATGGCCATACAAATTAGGACTTCGAAAGTGCCCATCTCAATTTTATTTCTTTTAGTTCTTTCTTATCCTATGTGTCTCTGTCTCCTCTCTCATTCTCTCTCTATGCATTCACAGACACACATACATATGGGAGCTCTTTGTATATGTATATATACAACTATGTATAAGGTGATCACATTAACCAGTTAGCCCCTGCTCTATCTCTCTGATCTCTAGATGATAATTTAGAAGCAACTATGAGTAGCTTCACCTTTTGTTTTGTTTCTATCACACTTTATTTTCTTTCATAAGTTAGAGCACTATCCTGGGAAATTCCAACTTCTATATTTCTCTGTACCTAATCCAGGCAGCTATATTTGACTTTAAATCGGTAATTTTTAAGCGAGTTCTTTCTTAAGAGCATTTAACTATTATGATGTCATTTTGTGAAATGAAATTAACATTATGGTGACAATATTCATCTCAGAGTTGATTATTTCCTTAAAAAATTTAGTTTTATATCCAAACACAAGATGATCTCATTTATCTGGTGTATATAGAATGACTAGAAGAAACATAATGGAGTATAGAGGGGATGGCCTCTCTTTTTATTTAGACCATCCTTACTCTAGAGCTCAGGGAGCAGAGAACAGAGAAAAATAATTAAAATCAGGAAGGAAGAAAATGAGAAGTGAAGTAATGAGGAAACAGGAATCAGGGAGAATGTTATATTGGTGAGATGAGAGAGTGGTATAGTTATAGACATAAAGCACAGACTTAATGACCCTGAGAACATGAGATCTAAGGTGCAACCACAGAACTTCATAATGTGTCTGTCAAGGTAGCAGGCAGAGGTTGGGTGTTGTGGGCTAGGGAACCAAGGGATGATGATGGAATATGGGAACACTAGTGATGAGAGTTGACACTGATGTAGATATATATATGCCTAAGACTCAAATATATTGTATAATATTTTATGTTTATATATACCATTATTTATTGACTCTCCTGGTGATACACATTTGAGTTGTATTATGAGTTTGTTATTATAAATTTTTTCTGTGGACAGGAATTTATATTATACATAGTTGAGTAGCCTTTCAACAGACTAGCCCTAGTCAATCACCACATCTAATGCCTAAGTCCTTCCATGAATATTCCATGATTGATGGTAGAGCCAGGAGTAAGCACTTAGCACACCTAGGTGTGCCCGAAAAATAAAAGTCTCTATAATTATATCTTATGTGTTTCTTAGTTTTCATGGAAAAAAATTGTACATTTTAGAGTCAAGTAGATTACACTATGAGTGTTTAAAATTGCCTTATTTAATTTAAGTTCATCTGATTTTTCCTAGATATTTTATTTTTATAATAAAATTATTAATTTTTAGTTTTTCTTTTTTTCTTTTTCTTTCTTTCTTTCTTTCTTTCTTTCTTTCTTTCTTTCTTTCTTTCTTTCTTTCTTTCTTTCATTCTTTCTTTCTATCTTTCTCTCTTTTCTGTCTCTTTTCTTTTTTTCTTCTTTCTCTCTTTTTTCTTTCTTTCTTCTTTCTCTCTCTTCTTTCTTTTTCTTTCTCACTTTCTTTCTCTCTTTCTCACTTTCTTTCCTTTCTTCTTTCTTTTTTTTCTTTCTTTTTCATTCCTTCCTTCCCTCCTTCCTTTACTCCTTCCTTCCTCCAGATTCTGAGAGAAAGCTGACAATAGTCTTTAGATATTTCTTTCTTTCTAATATAGGTGCTTGCTATTATAAACTATATATATATATATATATATATATTTGGTTTTTGGGTCACACCTGGCAGTGCTCAGGGGTTACTCCTGGCTGTCTGCTCAGAAATAGCTCCTGGCAGGCACGGGGGACCATATGGGACACCGGGATTCAAACTAACCACCTTTGGTCCTGGATCGGCTGCTTGCAAGGCAAACGCCGCTGTGCCATCTCTCCGGCCCCTATTATAAACTATATTTTAAGTGTTCCTGTAGTATACGTGACATATTTTAATTTTTTCATATATACATTCTTTAGTATAAAATAATTCCTAATTTATTTTCAAATCATGAGTTATTTGGAAAGTCTTACTTTCAATAATATCTAAATATTTGAAACATTTTCTATATTTATAAATTTCAATTTGATTCTGCGATAAAATATTTTATATGATTGTTTATATGTTTGAATATAATGTTTTTATGATTGAATTTTTTAAACTTGATTGATTTTTTTGTGACTGAGATTATATTCTCTTGGTCTTTTCTACAGTCAGTTGAGTATGTGCTTTTTGTTATATGGAATCGTCTATAAATGTCACTTAAATCAAGTTGGTTGATAATGTTTTTCAAGGTTTCTATGTCCTTAAGGCATTTCTCAATAGCTGTTCTTAAAATGATTGATATAGTGGTATTAAAATTTCTTACAGTATGTCTGATTTTGTCTAGTTCTTTTTGCTGTTTTATCAGTATTTTAAACTGATATGTTCTCCTTATGAACTTATTCATTTGGTATTATAAATTGACTGTCTTTATCCTTGAAAATATTTTTTCTGAATACTTATCTGCAGTTACTAAAATTCACTCTAGAAATCTTTAGATTAATGAAATATTCAATAAATAATAAAAATTTACTATATCTAACTTATATCTTTATACTAAGTTTTTGTAAAATATTAGATATTACTTAATATTTTCCAATTCCCAACTCTTAGCTGAGTAGTTTATGCATTTTTATTTTATGATATTACATAAATAGATCCATTTAAATCTAACAGCCATTGTGTGAATTTACAGGGCTTGTTTATCTATTCACCTAATAAAAACAACTATTTTTATTTCTAGAGTCAGCAAATAAGAATGTAGTGTTTATAAACATATATGCATAAGTTTGAACATGGATGCATTCTCTTTCCATTTCTTTCTTTCTTTCTTTCTTTCTTTCTTTCTTTCTTTCTTTCTTTCTTTCTTTCTTTCTTTCTTTCTTTCTTTCTTTCTTTCTTTCTTTCTTTCTTTCTTTCTTCCTTCCTTCCTTCCTTCCTTCCTTCCTTCCTTCCTTCCTTCCTTCCTTCCTTCCTTCCTTCCTTCCTTCCTTCCTTCCTTCCTTTCTTTCTTTCTTTCTTTTTTTTCACCATATCACCATGTATACAGAAATGTTGTAGCTGGGTTTTAATCATCGAATGTACACTGCTTTTCACCACCTTTCCCACCATCAATGTTCCCCATTTCTTCCTCCCCCACCCCTGTCTATTTTTGGGACAGGCATTCTACTTTTCTTTCTAGTTATCATTGTTGTGATGTTGTCAGTACAGTTAGTGCTCCAACTATAAGTCAGTGTTTAAATAAGTTTAAAAAATTATTTTCCCAGGTCATATAATCACTTTATTATTATATTATTTCACTTTATTTTACCTACTGTATCTTCAAAATAAACATTTAATTTACATACATATATTAATATAGTTGATATACATAAATATCAGATTGTTGTGATATATAAGCATTTGTTAGATGCCCATTATTTTTCAAAGTTTAAAAGATTTGAGAAAGTTGTATTCGTATGCTGTAAGTATAATAATCCATATGTTTATATCAAAATTTTAATTTTGGGCTGATTCTTAGCAAGGCATTTTTTTTTACAAAGGATGATCTTCAGTCAGAGAATGATGCACATGAGATAGAAAAGTTAGTAATCACCACATCTGGTATTCATATTTCCTGCAAGATTTACACTTGTCCATAGACTTTATCTGTCAGATTCAAAATTAATGCAAGTAGGATGCTAGCAGAAAGCAGGTGTTATGTTTTGGTATTCTTATGAAATATTTTATGTCTTTAGAAGAAATAATATAGTATGGTATCTTGATGAAACATATTCCTGAGAAACTTCTTGCTTCTTCCTGGTGCCTGTTCATGTGCTGCTTAGATAGCTTCAAGATACATACTTGAAAACTTGCACCCTTTGACAAGCTTAAAAAATGTTCTGTTTGCTTGAGATAAAACTAAAAACAAAATATATGCACTTAAAGTTTAATAGGAGTTAGTTTGCCTATTTTGATTTACTATTTATTTAATTTTTAAAATTTACACATCATGTTTTAAATTTATTTATAATAAGGTTTCAGGCATGCATGATTCCACTTCCAGTTCCAACACCAGGATATTCTAACATTCCTTGGTATTGTCCAACTTTTATTTTGTCCAACATTTTGGTTTTGTCAAACTTTTAGGATGTTCTAAATATTTTTCTACTTAAATAATTCTAAATGTGGTGCAGAACAATATTGTACAAATATATTTTATTTAAACTATTGATTTTCTGGTGTGCATATTAAATAGAACTGCTATTATCTTTTATGTTTTTGATAATGCAGAACATAACCTGGTTATGAGTATGTTTATGTCAAATATTATTATTTATAGATTAAGTTTATTAACCTGCTTTTTGAGAATTATACAAATCATGTGACTCATTACATAATCAATATATAGAACATGTTAATACATTAATATTTTTTATAGCTGTGCTATAAAATAAAATTGTACTCTATTTTCCATACTTAGTCTTCTTCTAAAAGCAGTATTATGGAAAGAAAAATTTTAAAATTCCAATATATGTATTGGTAATGTCTTGTTATATGTATTATTTGCAAATAACCACAGGTTGTAAAGAATTCAATTATAATATTTATTTTTTTAATTTATATTTGGGGCCATGCCTGGTGGTGTTCAGATTCTACTCCTGGCTCTGTGCACAGGGTCTATGGTCAGGGAGCATGTGTTGTTAAGAGAACTGAACTGAGATATTCTACTCAGCCTCTCTCTTTTTCTCTTTATTTCTCTCTCTCTCTGTCTCTCTCTCTCTCTCTTCCTCTTTGACCTTTATGCTTTTCAGAAAAATGAAGAATTTCCCTATTTTTCCTTTATGACAAATATGGTATGATTATTTTAGAAAAAACTTCTACCCCACCTTAATTAAAGAATAGAATTCATTCATGAATTTATCATTTTCTATTCTACTCTAAGTGATAACTTATTTTAATAAAATAAATTTTGTTTAGAGTTTGAAATGTAAAACAAAATTTTTGTTTTTAGTCATTCCTGGTAGTGCATAAAAACTACCTTGGCTGTGCACTTAGGGATCATACCCAGTGATGTTAAGTTTTAAGGGGAACAATGAGGCTTAAGGAAAACAATTGATGCATGGGATTAAATCATGGCCTCTAGCTTTTCGATTGAAAGCATTTATTCAGTCTGTAGAACTCTCTCTTTAGCAGTATACTTGTTCTCTTTTATAGTAAAAGAGGGACTCCCAAGTTATATTCAGGAACACCAGGTTGCATATTGAGATTTTTGGCCAATTGGACTATTGGTATGGTGCAAAGGCCTGAGAATTCAAGGTTGTTCTGGTCCTATATTACCATTTCATGGAGCCTCCCAGTAATGCCAGGGATCTCCCAGCCACCAAATGGAGCTCTGCAGGCCTCCAGGCATTCACATGTTAATAATGTTCAGGAGACTATGTGGTAGCCTGAAGTAAACACACCACTAGCATGCATTCTAACAGTTGTGTAGTCTCCAAACTACTATAATCATCATTACCATTACTACACCCTTATATATTCTCCATTACTAATATTTCAATATCATACAAATTGATTAAAAGTGCTTATTACCTGCTACTTCATATTAATTCTATAATCTTAACACATGTTTCATACATTCTATTCAATCTATATTTATAGGAAAATATTAAAGAAATGTTCTAATTTATTGTATCTACCAACCTTTGTTAAAATTCTCCTGGCTTATATTAAAATAAGCATGACTCATAACTCCCAAAATTGACTGCTTTTGAGGTGGTTTAGAGGACAACAAATACATATTTATGAGAGAGACAAAATTTGATTATGACTTCTTTCTTGGTCAGCTTTATAATTTCCACTGTTCTTCAATTTTTGTTATTTTTTTCTAAAATATGGTAATCAAAATATAGAAAAATGGTGTTTTAAGATATTTTTGGTCATATATAAAAGGGCCTTTTACAAATTAAAAATTTATTATGCTATGTGCTAAGTACAGCATTTACAATGTGGATTGCCATTCATTAAATCTAAGTTTGATTCCAGGCAATACCTGGTTCCAACAAGACAAATGTAAACAAACACAAACCTGGAGCACTTCTTCCAAGCAACACAGGGGTACCACATTCTCCAGAACTGCAAACTGAAGCAGTATATTGGAACTTGTGCTGAAACCCTGACTAAGCCAGTTGAGAATTACTGTTGGTACCTTAGATGTCCTGAGTATTACTTGATAGTCTCCCTCATTCAAATAAGCTAACATTGCAATCTTATATTGTCTAAAAATCTAATTTTTAATTGAAAATTAAAAAATGCAAACTATTAGAATGAAATTCTGAACCAATCTTCTCTTTTCCATCAACAACTATATAAAGGTTGTATGCCATAATAAATAAAAATTAAAGGATTTTTAGTAGTTTGTTTTGTCATGATTTTCTTCCATTTTGGGAAATGATTTTATATCTAAATACTTTCATTCTAGTACACTTGAGCTTTCATTCTGCCTGAGGAGAAACAAGGACTAGAAATAACATAAGATGGCATTTCTCTGACCAGCATGGTTCTGCCATACTTCAAAACTTTTCAACTCCATGTAAGATTAATAAAAAAAATACATACAAATTATATATATATATTATATATATATAAAACTAAAATAAAATTAGCAATTGAGCACAGTTCTAACAGTTAAAAACCTAAAGTAAATACAATTTCTTAAAAATATGTAGTGGAGAGGAATACATATTATATAAAAAAATCAACATAAAATAATAGGTGCTAAGTTCTCTTGAATAGAGAGACCTAAAGTGCTAAAGTGCTAAAACTATAATCTAACAATTATTATTTACATCTTTAGATACATCACTGTGATTCTTAGAAGAAGAATAACTGCTACATTTTAAGTCTCCAATGAAGTATTATAGGTAACCATCTTCAAAATTATAAAATACTATTAAAATAATTAAATATAATGATTATATACATAGTTATAAACTCATTTAGACCTGTATATTCAAAGAATAAAAAGCATGACACCCCCTTCCAAATTGATTAGTTAAAAAAATCCATAATAATTCTTAAAACCCTACAATCTTAGAATAAAGAAAACCTTTGAACAATGAAAAATAAAAATGCAAGATCAATGTCCAAGATAGGAAGCAGTATATATGATTGCATATTGATACTTAAACACATTGGTTTTTTATTTGAAATCAATTATTGAACAAAGCAAAAAGAAATTTGAACACAAATTTACACAAAACATTATTTCATCTACCAAAATAATGGAATAACTTCAAAGCCATGTCTTTGAATAAAATCTCAAAGTGTGAATCATTGATGCAAACTTCAACTAATTCCAGCAATCAAAACAATATTATCTTATAAATTGATTTTTTTTATGTTCAAAACTTTCTGCCTGTATCTCATTAATTGGAGAGAAAAATCTTTAATCTTTAACCCTTAATCTTATTTTTATAATGTAGTCTAATTTTTATTTTGAGACATTGTTCCATGAGTACAGAAAATAAGTGCTATCTAAGTCTGTTATCCTTACAACTCCTACTAAGAGAAAGTTGAGTATAGAAGTAACAAAGTTTATTCTTAATTCATGGGAGAGTGGAAACTGCTTCTTTCCTGCATTCTACTATTGTCCATCTGCATTGCATTTGACAGTTAAATCTATGGCTGCTAAACTCTGATTTGGTAAAGGTTTTTCTACTATTGTCCATCTGCATTGCATTTGACAGTTAAATCTATGGCTGCTAAACTCTGATTTGGTAAAGGTTTTTTTTTTTTTTATCAAAGCAGTTTATTGCCCTGTACCTATCTATATATTGCCAATACAATCAAGCCATGAAACCTGGTGGTGGTGGTGACTCTCATTTGCCTAGTTCAGATAATAAGTTCTAACACTCTTACCTCAGAGCCACTCAACTACCACCATCATATTCTCATTGGAATCTTCCTAACAAAAGTGTCTAAGGGCTAGTAAATGAGAAACTAGTAGCAAATACTAATAAAGCTTGCAAGCATAGCAATCATGTTTGTTATTTATCATCCTAGGTTTTAAAAGATTTATTATTGAGATCACTTTCTTAGGCATTCTTGAATTTTAACTGTTAGGGTCTTGAGCTATAGCACAGTGGGTAGGGCATTTGTCCTGTTACCCTGAGCCTGCCAGGAGTAACTTCTGAGCACAGAATTAGGCATTAACCATGAGCACCACAAGGGGTGGCCTGAAGACAAAGACACACACACACACACACACACGAACACACACACACAAATTAACCTGTAAGTACATTGACTTTTCATCTTGTCTTTGGAATTAATATCACTTGTGTAAAATTATTCTTTCACCTTAGAAGAGTCATGGTTGTGATGTACTTCTGACTCCCTTAATCTCCATCTTTCTTTTGCCTAGTTTTTCCTTTGACCATTCCACAGCCAGTTTATTGTCCTTGCAACAAATTATTGATGCCTTTCTGTGGGCATAGGTACTATGTTTTTAGCCCCCTAAAAATCTATCATATTTTAATGTATAATGTTCATTTTAATAATTATGATTTTTTTGGTCACACCCGGCAGCACTCAAGGGTTACTCCTGGCTCTACACTCAGAAATCGCTCCTGGCAGGCTCTAGGGGACCTTAGGGGATGCCAGATTTCGAACCACCATTCTTCTGCATACAAGGCAAACACCCTGCTTCCATGCTATCTCTCAGGCCCCAATTTTTCTATATTTTTTTCTCTAGGAGTGGTTCCTGAACTCTTCTGGATATGGTCCATAATCTAAAAGATAAAAAAGAAGAGAAAAAAAACAACTTTGTGTAAATATGATTTCCATATATTTCTCAAAATATCACAAGTTTTAATTTGACTCATCTTTGGAATTGTCTTCTTACTTTTAATTTATATGTTATTGATGCTTCATGAACTTAATCTTCCTCCATCTTCTAAGGAAATTGAGCTTGACTAGTGAGCTCCTCCAGTAATGCTTTTAAATTGGTGTGTATAGGTTTATGTGTGTCTGTGCATTTTCTTTCACATCCCCTTCTCATGAAAACACTTTACTTTTAGGTTGTCTGACAGGTTTTCATCAAATATGGTCCTCAGTACACCTGGAGAGTGTTCATCCACATATTAAATAGGTCAGATTCACTTAAGAGGAAAGAAATAGACTTATGCAGATCTGTTTCTCTCACTCTCTTTTTTCCTCTCTGTCTCCCTCTGTTAGTAAATGTGATCTCTAGAAGAGAATGTAATGTAGCTTGCAGCCCAATATAACCAATGATGTTTGTAGTCAATTCTTGTCTTCCAGTCTGAAGGAGGAGGTGTGAGTACATCTTGTATTTAGATTCAAAAATTTGATTTAGTCTTTTGCCATATTACAGAAACTTTCATTCTGGTTTTCACATGGGATGTGAATTTTCATTACCTTATTTATCTCTTGCCAGTACCTTCTGATTCTCTTTGGGGTAGCAGGTGTTGGACCACAACTGATAGGTTCAAGGCTGTTCCTGGAAGTGCTTGGGAGAACATATGTGGTGCCAGAAAACCAAAACAGAGTCAATTAAAATGCAAGAAAAACACCTAAAACCCTTTTATATCTTGCAACAGGTTTCATTTTGTTTCTTTGCAAAGTAAAGTTTAGATGGTTTTAAAGCATGCTTGTGTCTTACTTTTAGTCTGAAAACTGAAACTGTGTGTTGAGTTTTATATCTTCAAAAGTTGCAATGTAATTTTAAGTGAAAGAGCTTAATTGATTTCTCTGCTTCCTTGAAGACATATATTTATAAAGTTCTCTATCTTTTCTTCCTACACCATTTTTGGCATGCCAACACCCCCAATATGTTTAAAAAGCTTCAAGATGTTTTAGTGATACACAACACCTTGATGATCTTGAAATTTATCTATTCAGAATGAAATATATTGTACACATGCCATATACTTTTGCCTTTTTGCTTTAGAAAACTCAGTTTCAAATTCTAGTTTTTGATTTTCAAATTTTATTTATCAAATTTGATTTGTTTTTTAAATTCTAGCTTTGTAATTAGACAATTATTGTTGGTCTTTAGTCACGTCCTCATATTATTCTTTTTAGACAAAATAAATGAAGCGTTAATTAAAAGCTTTTTGAGCCTGTGTAGATTTGGTACATTAAGTAGATTCATATGGACACTTTATTGAAAAATACAGTTTGGGCAATGTATGAAGCTATACCTCGCTTTAATGAAGATAACATCAATTCTTTGTATAGAGAGATCATTTTAGTCATACAATGCAGTTCATTTACTTTCTTTCTTTTAATGGGGGGGGGAGTTTGTGGCCACACTCAGGAGCACTAAGCGGTTACTCCTGGCTCTGAGCTCAGAAATTGCTTCTGGACCATATGGGATGTGGGAGATTGAGCCCCGGTCTGTGCAAGGCAAATGCCCTACCACTGTGCTATCACTTCGGCCTTCAGACATAAAATCTGCTTTCCTGAGCCTCTATTCTAAAGGTAGTAGATTATGGTTTCTCTCAGCCTTTTTACCCAAAAAGAGCCAATTTCTGATAATATTGTGAAACGTATAAAAAGTCTCCCAAAATCATAGGACAAGTCAAAACAATATAGAAGTAAGTTTAAAGAGCTCCCACCACATCTGGAAATTTCTAATCAACAAAACAAATAACAAAGTTATAAGTAGGTATATCTAAAGTGAGTAGTATTTAACTAATAGAAAGATAGATGGAAGATAAAATGATAGGAGATAAAAAACATATTATAAAATAATGACTATAATATATTTTTGAGTGTTCACAAGTAAGACAAATGGCCAGAGTTATAGTACTATAGAAGTAGTACTAAAGGTAGTGCGCCAGGTGTTTACCTAGCATGTGGTCAACTGTGTTCAATCCCTAGCATTCCTAAAAATCCCTGAGAACCACCATAAACAACTCCTGAGCACAGAGCAAGTAAGCCTTGAGCACTGCAGGGTGAGGCTCCCAAACAACAAGAAAAAGAACCCCAAAACAAAGAAGATATAGAAAAGAAATGGAAAAGAAATGACAGAAAAATCTTATCCATATAGTAGAATGCAAAATTTAGGTAAAGGTATACTTATATACTTATATAATTACCATATGACAACCAATTTAATAAAAATTATTCTGACTCCAAAGAAAAACAAAATTTATGATATTAAAATAGTACAATGAACTATATATAATTTATGTGTTTACTTGTGAATTGTACAAATTATTTCAAAAATACCATAGAAGCAAAGTGAATCTCATGCAGAATTTTAGCAATGATAAATATATACTTAACATATTATAGGATATGAAAACATTGGGGCCTGACTATAGCACAGCAATAGGGTGCTTGCCTTGTATGCGGACAACCTGGTATGGACCCAGGCTCAAACTCAGGCATCCTATATGGTCCCTCCCCACCAAGCCTGCCAGGAGCAATTTCTGAGCTGAGCCAGGAGTAACACACTGCTGGCTGTGCCCCTTCCATAGAGAAAAAAAGAAAAGAAAAGAAAAAGAAAAAATAAGACTAAAATAAAAGAGATCAAATTATACTTTCACGACCCAAAATTGGTGAATGAGATTACACGTCGTGACATATATAAAATATAAGTTAAGGGATAATCTACAAAATAACTGAACCATATATTTTGTTTATTTAAGTTAATAATTTATTTATATAATACCTATATTATAATTTTACATTTGTGCTAATAAATTATGCCCAACACCAAAATATTAAAATTGCTTCATATAATCCCAATTTCTCATTCCTAACTGTCATACTTTTAAGCACCTGCATATCACAATTTTATTTTTTATCCACAAATTAGGGCTGTTTATTTTACTTTTTTTTGCTTTACTTTATTTTTAATCTCTTGCTTGTTTTCTTTATATGCTACATAAGTTATATCATCTGGTGTTTGTGTTTTTCTTTCAGTGAGTCATATATTATATAACGTTAGCTCATAAAGTCAAGGAAAAATGAGAAACTAGAATAGAGAGGCATAGTTTGTTACATTAGATGATTTAGAATTGATTTTATTATTGCATTTATAGAGCAATTGACAAAACCTGACATACTGTCTTAGTGGGCTATAGCTCTTTATGCTATTCATTCAACTTACAGTGAATTGAAACTATTGCAAATTATTTTCGAAGAGGCTATAAACCATTATAATAAAAATATTACCAATGCTTATAGGAGAAACAGGGTGATCTATGTCAACACACCTGATTAGGAATTTTTAGCATATAAAACAAATTCTGTATAATAGATTAGTCAAAGAAATTAAATTAAAAATGTTTTTAAATTACATGTTAAATGTCTTATAGTTACAGATTGAGTTTAATCACAGAACTTTTTTTGTAATTACAGCTTATAATAGAAAAAGAACTTCAAAATCACTGTTTTTCATAGATTTATTTTAAGAAAACAATATCAGCTTTATTTTTAGTCTGGTGAGTATGTGTTTATATAGTAGAGTAAGCTAAATAAGTAATTGTTTAAGTGCCTTGGAGATTAGGAAAATATATATAAAAGTAAAATAGGTGAACTTTATAACATTACTCTGGATTTTGTTAGTCAGATATGTCAGTTCATCTACTTCCTATTAAATCAGAATCAAAATTTTGAACTAACAACATATACTATCTTAAAATACACATATTTTGTAGCCCAAACTGCTGAAGAAAACTATATAAATGTTATTTATTACTAATACCAACTGCCATCACTGGAAATTGTCTGATTCCATATCTAAGTCAGAAATTACCAAGACCCCACAACAACATAGAAAAATAAGGATGTTATTAAAATTATACTCTAATAAATTTAAGGACCACAACTTAATTTTTTTAATTTAATTTTTGAAAAATATAACTGTTCTAATATAAAAATAAGTTTTCAATTAGCAAAAGTAGTTTACAATATTGTAATGCAGAGTTTTCATATGCAGTATTTTAATTGCATATTTCTCCCTAAATATTAAATTTTCTATCTTTAGCATATTCTGTTAAATTATATATTATTAAAGTATGACTTAAAACATACAAGTTTGGAGATAGAAAGCATGAGTGTATGTATTTGTGTGTTATACAGAAGTAAGATATGTCCCTAAATGGTGTTTCAAAAGGGATCAAAGTCAGAAACCTACATTCAGTATTCATCTTGAGAAATATCAACTCCCAGCCTGTGTGATCACAAGATCTTAAATAAGAAGGTGCATCTATGAAAGACAGCAGTGACATAGAAGTGCACCTAAATAGATATGTGTCTGTGAGCAAATCTGCAAATTCAAAGCTAGATTAAAAAGAAAGACCTTTGTAAAATGCTCTAGTTTAACTTTATCAAAGTCAGTTATCCTGAAAACAATAAAGAATATCAGATTTTTATGTAAATACAGATTATGGCAAATGTATTCAAGTCAGTGGTTCCAGTGAGAGGTACGTTTCTATGGGCTGGCAGTTGACAGCAACTGACTAGATTAATATGGTTCTGAAGACAAAGTTGGGTATAAATCCCAAGTAATATATCAGGAATATACCCTCAAAAACCTAAAAAAGACAAAACTCAAAGCTCCCTAAAAGAACAAACTAAAAAGACTCATTATATCAAACCATAAGATATAGTGAAAAATAGGGGCCGGAGTGATAGAACAGAGGTTGGGGATTTGCTTTGCATGTGGATGACCTGGGACCAATCCAGGTTCGATTCTCAGCATCCCATGTGGTCCCCAAAGTCTGCCAGGATAGCTTTCTGAGTGAAGAGCCAAAAATAACACGTGTGGCCTAAAAACCAGAAAGAAAAAAGATATAATGAAGAACAAAAGCACTGATACTGATCAAAGTAGTACTAAGATTATTAGACTTTATTTTAATTTTAGAATAACAATATAGATAATTAATTTAACATGGGTGCAATAAATAAAAATTACATACATATACATACACCATGAAATTCTACATCTTTTTACCCCCTTTACACATCTCAGCTACTTTTTTGTTTTGTTTTGTTTTGTTTTTAGGTGGTATGTTCACATGAGTAGTGCTTAGGATTTATTCTGTGCTCAGTTATCACTCCGGGCAAGGATAGAAAATGTGTGGAGCCTTGAGCCTGGAATTGAACTGGGGTCAATCATGTGCAAAGCAAGTGCCTTACCCTCTGTACCATCTCTCTGGCTCTCAATTACCAGTTTTTATTTAAAGTAATAAAACCAGTAAAGTCAATGTACTAAGTCACAAAATGAAATTATACTGAAATCAGAGTAGTTTGTTTCCAAGGCAAAATTGTACCAGAAAGTGTAAACAATACAAAAAGTAACAAAATAGGACAGATCAAGAAAGAACCTGACATCAAAAGTATTAATGAAGATTAAGTATTGCTTTTTAATATTATTTATTTAATATTAAATGGTACACTCATAAAAGGAATATTAACCATGAAGGGTTATTCATGAAATACTTCCAAAATTAATCAAATGTATAAATGAAAATTCAAGGGAAGTTTGATGAAAGTAATTATAATTATAAGCTATTTTGTATAGACTCATAAGAGGAGATCAATACACAAACAATAATTAAGAGAATAAGATCTTGATAATCATTGAGCTTACATTCTTGCATATATGTATGTATATATGGCTACTGGATAAGAGATGAAAAATTTATTTATGCTGTTATTTCTGTAAAAATTATTATAAGTAGGGGCAGGAGAGATAGAGCAGTGTTAGGGAATTTGCCTTGCACGCAGAAGGAGGGTGGTTCAAATCCTTGCATCCTATATGGCCCCCATAGCCTGATGGGGGCAATTTCTGAGTGTAGAGCCAGGAGTAACCCCTGAGAGCTGCTGGGTGTGACCCTAAAACCAATATATATATATATATATATATATATATATATATAAATATATATATATATAGGTATATAATATATATATATTATAAGTAAAAAAATATCTTTCCAAACTAATACTTTAGGATTAGGTGCCAAGAAGAGGAATAATAGTGAACTAAGGGCTCATGATATATTGGACTTCTTTTTATTCCTCTCCTAGCCTATTATTTGGAAGGGTTCTCTCAAGGGTCATGTGCAACACTCTATCAAGTACAGTTCACAAATCGGTCAGCTCCTGGATTCCCTCCATTGTGATTATCTCCTTTTACTAAGCCAGTTTAACAATCAGCTGTGTTAATTTGCTTCTGAATCTAGCATTATTTATTACAATTTCTGTAGCCCCTTACCCATTATATCCATTATCTGACTAAGTAGTGGGGGGGGTGTTTGTTTGTTTGCCATTTTAACTTGTCCCTAATTGTCCTCTAAGCTATGAATTTTTGGGGACACTATACCAATAACAGTTTTCTTCTTTGGTAAAAAAAACTTCCAAAATTGGCTTCTTTGGGTGGTGTTTGTGAAACTCCCTTTTAATATTTGGATCAAATGGGATTGCTAGTCTGACAAATTATATTCTGGCGAATATATTATATTCTGACAAATATTCATCCTGATAGGGTTTAAATAAGATGACAAGAAGCAAATATTCTGACAAATATACTATATTCTGACAAATATTCATCCAGATAGAATTTAAATAAGATGACAATAAGCTTATGATCTACTGCAAGCAATCTGAGCATGCTTACATAATTCCCTTTTATATCCCAAGTCCAATGGCTTGAAGTGGAGGGTTCAGGTACACACCAGCACTTGGAATAAATATGGTGCATTGTAGTACAGAAGAAACCATCACTTTAAAGAGAGACAAATATTACAGCTCTTCATCTCAGCTGTAGGATGTGCTTCATTTTCAAGGTTATTACTACAAATACAACACTGAGAAATTGTCTGGATATTGTAAAGTGACAGCTTTTAGTTCTTGGCTTACTCAGCAAAAACAGACAAGGATGCTTACTGTCTATGGTGGGTTAACTCTCTCAATAATCACATTGGTGGCTTTTAGAAGATTCATTAAAAATACAAAGTATTTTCCTAGAAGAAAAGAAAAACAGACTCTTTATCATATTGACTCTAATATTAAATTATGTACATGTGGTAAGAATTGTGCTATTTCAATATGTCTAGAGACTGAAAATAATATGCCAGCAAATAATTCTAGAATAAGACTAGAAAGTAAGGACCCGGAGAGATAGCACAGCGGCGTTTGCCTTGCAAGCCTTGCCTTGCAAGCAGCCGATCCAGGACCAAAGGTGGTTGGTTCGAATCCCGATGTCCCATATGGTCCCCTGTGCCTGCCAGGAGCTATTTCTGAGCAGACAGCCAGGAGTAACCCCTGAGCACCACCGGTTGTGACCCAAAAACCAAAAAAAAAAAAAAAAAAGACTAGAAAGTAAAAAGCCAGAATATAAAATTCAAAGAATAAAATATAAATATGGTGAACAGACAAGAAAGCTACATTGATATGTTTTTACAGCAAAGAGGATTAATCTCTTTAATGTTGAATCTATGACTTAATAAAATTTAAGAACATAAAAAATGGGAAAATGCAGAATGAAAAAATAACAGAAGAGAAAGCCTTCAAATTATATATCGGCAGTTATAAAAACAAAATAAAATGGCATAATTTTTGCTATTGTCTCTCAAATGCTATATAAAACAATAACACATAGCTAATTTAATCAATCATGCAGATTGATATAAAATTAACACTATCAATTTTGGGAAAGTATGGTATCACTATATATATTTATATATGCCTTTCTATACACTGATGTTTTGTATATCACTTCTAAAATCAATTGCAAAAGTATGGAAAAATAATCTGAATGTATAATAACTTGTAAACAGGTATACGTGACTAAGACATATTCTAAGACTGACTTTAAAAGAACAAATTCTAGATAATAAAGGAAAGATGCTTTTGAGTAGAAAAGAAAAGTATGATGATATTAAAATATCATATAAATTCCTCTTTATAACATGCTTGGTATCTCTAGGTATCTTGATCTGGGTGAAGAGTGAAAGTACATTGAAAAGTAATGTCCCAGTAAAATGTTTCTTTAAAAATACATGATCGATAATACCTTATATGTGTGTAGTTGCTGTAGAATTTTAGAGTAGGACAAAGACAAGTATATCAATTAAAACAATTTAGGAAGAACATACATTAATTTTCTTCCCACACCATTGATACTATTTTATCAATGTTTATGTACGAGTACTTGATAATTTTGAAAAGTTATTTAATAAAGAATAGAAAATCTCTATGTATCTCTGCCTTTTTCATACATACAACAAATAATATTTGGACCTATGTTTGGAAATATGCTGAAAAAACTTCTGGAATTATTTAATGGAGCAGAAATTATATGAGATAAAATTAAGAAAATATCAAACCAAAATTTGATCTATCAATTTAGTTTTGCCTTACATGAAACTTAACTATTTGAATTTTATTTCTTTCTTCTGCCACTGTCAAAATACTAATCCACACCCCTACTTTAAGAATAAGGAATAGTCTGTTGTTCTGAATGTATCTCACAATTATATTATTTTCAAGATGTATGAATATCTCCAATTATTTTACCTCCAATTGATATGAAAATTTTATGCATGCCTGCTATTCTAGGTACTGCTTTTGAGACTAGAAACCAATTATCTTTCATTAGTTTAAATGGATGGATGAGTACCTTCTTAATGATTACAAATGATCAGGTGCATATATTCATCCAACAGTGAAATTATGAAAATATGATATTAAAACAAAACATACTTTTTGTGTGTAAAACATTTTAGAGGTAAATAGTAAATCTATCCATGAAGTGTACTAATATTATAAATGATAAGAATGATGCATAGATATATGAACCCTCTATTTCTTTGGGACATGTACAGCCTTCCAGAATGTGCTGCATTATAAGATCCTAGGAAATAAAAAAGGAGAGAAAGATCTGAAAGGCTCAAAGTGGTAGTTCGTTTCGTTCCACCATGTCAGCCTCTGCTTAGCAATCTGTTGAGAATGCAACTTGAACTAGACAACAAGCAGGCTCATTTTACTCCCTTTCCAAGAACGACAGGTGCAAAGAAGCTTGAGGAAAAAGCATTCATTATGGGCAAGGTTAAAATTAGGTACTTAAAACTTGTCATCTAATTTAGGTCATTTATCATTCTCCTCAAAGCCCCTTTTGTACAATTGAATACTGAAGTGCTTAACTTACTATTAGATCATCACAGCTGCTCCAGTATCACTCAAAGCAGATGTTTCACAGACAGAAAGAGCCCAGCTAATTTTAACAGAAACATGGTAACTGCAAGTCACTTCTTGGCAGTTGCAACAGTGACTGTGAATATACCATGCAGGTGCAACTGTATATAGTGAATTGTAGCATTAATGCTTTGAGAAAGAGAAAAGTGATATTGGTGAGAGATCCTTGAAGGGGTATTATTCTTGATGGATTAGAAATCCAGGGCCTGTATACTATGGTTTGCTGTGATGAGATTCAAACTATTTCTTCCCTTTGAAAGAAACAAAAATAACATAGGCTAATTATTGTGCATTCTCCAAATCAATTTATACTTGGCAATAAAAGACTGGGAGAAGATTTTATTCTTAGTCATGAGCTCACATACTGTACTCCCAATTTTTATTTCTCATGATGT
The DNA here is from genome assembly GCF_024139225.1 of Suncus etruscus. Lineage (NCBI taxonomy): Eukaryota > Metazoa > Chordata > Mammalia > Eulipotyphla > Soricidae > Suncus > Suncus etruscus. Next base: position 75,820,125 of record NC_064860.1, on the reverse strand, counting down.
TATTATCTTTCTATGTGTTTAGGCATATGTATATGTATATGCAGAAATAAAAAATGTACAACTATAAAGTATTGTACATAGCATTTAAATTACTTGTGCAATTCCTTATTACTCTGATGCATGGCTTGTAAGTTCTATTCAGGAGAAAAAGCCCTTTCTATTTAAAAAAATGTTTAATCAAAGAGGTAGTATAGCCAGTACGACAGTTGGTAAGGCCTTGCATGAAGACCCAAGTTTAATCCCTATTGCTTCGTATATTTGGTTTCCTGTGCAATTCTAAGAGTAACCTCTGAGGGCCCGGAGAGATAGCACAGCGGTGTTTGCCTTGCAAGCAGCCGATCCAGGACCAAAGGTGGTTGGTTCGAATCCCGGTGTCCCATATGGTCCCCTGTGCCTGCCAGGAGCTATTTCTGAGCAGCCAGCCAGGAGTAAACCCTGAGCAACGCCGGGTGTGGCCCAAAAACCAAAAAAAAAAAAAAAAAGAGTAACCTCTGAGCAGAGAGACAGGAATAAGCTCTGAGCAGAGCCATGACCCCAAATCCTTGAGGGAAAAAGTAGGGGAATATTTCTATAAGTGATCATTTTTATTCTTCATGTTTAGCAATGGAATGTACCTGAAGTTATTAGGAAATATTTCCTTGATTCAATCATTATAAGAGCTGAAAATATATGAATTATCATCAGTAGGTTTTATCTTTGATTAAATCATTGTCATCAGCAAGTGCACATCTATATATATTTATATAATATGTGTTATATTCCACAAAATACATTCCTGAAGAAAGATACAGCACTGTATTAGTTTCACAGAATTCGTATGAAAATGGTTACAAACTGAGTGCTTTAAAACACATTTTGGCACAATAAAAAGGCTCACGTGGTAAAGTATGAGTTAGAGATTCGGAGTCTAACTCCTGACACCTGCTGATCAACCCTCACACTTTCTCTTCTGAATATTGCCTTGAGTGCAGCCTTGGTTCCCTGAACTCTGCTTTCTGCGCTTCTGATAAAGTTAACTTAAGGAAGAAAAATTTTTTTATCCTGACACTCATCTTTATTGATTGCTTTCATAAAAATGGTCATTATATAAATGTCATAAAAATGTTGATGAGGGTACCAGAGAAATGACACAGTAGTAGGGCCTTTGCCTTGCACGCATCATCCCAGGACAAATGGTAGTTCAAATTCCGGCATCCCATATTGTCCCTGAGCCTACCAGAAGTGGTTTCTGAGCACAAAGCCAGGAATAACCCCTGAGCATCACTGGGTGTGACCCAAAACAAACAAACAAAAAAAAATGGTGAGATTTTCATTGGTATCCTCATCTGAATAGAACAAATCACTAAAATCCAGAAAAACCTAGATCTGATACTCATCATTTTTAATCTTTCAATGGTGAAAATATTTAATAAAAATATCGAAAAACAGAAGCATGAATCCAACTACTTTCCATTATTTGGATAAATTAATAGTGCCATAGTTTGAGTTATAAAAATGAAATCCCCTTCACCAGTGCAAATTCCCACCACCAATGTTCCCCATCTCCTTCCTCCCTCACCCCCCTGCCTGTATTTGAGACAGGCATTCTATTTTTCTTATTCATTACCATTGTCATGATAGTTTCTCACAGTTCTGGAGGCAACACTTCTAAGTGTAGGAAAGAAACCTTGTTTTTCCATTTGTTTGTTTTTTTTGTTTTGTTTAGTTTTTTACTTTTTTTTAGTTCCTGCAGATTCTCCGTATTCCTCCTGTATATTTTGCAAACACATTTGACACTGAATTAAAGAACCACCTATGTACTCATAGACCTACCTCTAAAGATATTTACTTGCATCCATAAAGACCCCATTTCAAATATTAGCCCTTTCAGAGGTACTGACTGTTAGAATAGGTGTGTAATGTATGGGTATTTTAGTCATTTCACATATTGGAATATTCATAATAAAAGTAATATTTTAAGACATGCTAGCCAATACGCTATACTCAAGTGGCTGCCAAAAATATGTAATATTTGATGCTGGACTGCTGTGAGAAAAGGCTCATGTAACGATATGTAAGTCGCTATCATTTAAAGTGCAAACTAAATTTAGCCAAATATTTATTTTTCTTGGAAAGTTTTTCTTGATGAAGAAAATGGCACATTGACTTATTTTTTATTTTACTTTTTTTACTGTTTAATGCTCTAAGGCTTATTTTTATATTAAATATTTTCTTTATTTAAACACCGTGATTACAAACATAATTGTAGTTGGGTTTCAGTCATAACAAGAACACCCCCCTTCACCGTGCAACCTTCCCAACGCCAATGCCTCCATCTCTTCCTTCCCCCACTCACCTGTATTCAAGACAGGCTTTCTACATCCCTCACTCACTGACATTGTTATGATAGTTCTCAGAATAGTTATTTAGCTAACTGCACTCACTCTAGGCTTATTTTGAAAAAAAAAAATTCTGACCTTTGTTATGCTGCATTTTATAGAAAACAATCTCCCTGACTTATTTTTGAAAACAAGCTCTGTAAGACATCCAGCTATTAGCCCAAAACAAAGGCATTCCTCCATATTACTATTTCTAGTAAATTTCTTCTTTGAGACGTAAAAGCTCACCTGGATCACTCTGCCCCGCCTTGCCCTTGTGGATTTTGTTCTGGGATAATATTTAAGAGCCAGTCCTGGCTTTTGGCTGAGGCAGAGAGATGTCGAGGCAAAAAAGCATCACAGGTTCATGGCTCTTTCCTGAATGCCATGGTTTATTTATTTATTTATTTTTTATTGCTACTTTGCTTCTTCTGACCCATCACCTAAGAGGTTAGAAACACAGTGTGCGGGGCAATCTCACAACTCATAGATTTTTATTTTACAACTGATGTTCGAATAATGACCTAGGACTCAGAGATCCGAGAAGACCCCAATGGTGGTGAGTTATTTGTCCTTCTGGTGGATAATCACCATCATGTCCTCCTTGAACAGGACTGTGTCACTTCCATATTTCTGTACATGGACCTGGTTCTGAAAGTGGCAAAAGCCACTTCAGAAAGAATAGAAGCAGACAGTGAAGGCAAGAATGCTAAAGACTCTGAGCAGCATCCCAGAGGCTGAGGCCCACAGCCTTTGTTCTCCCAAAGGTGCTTTGTGTGAGGATCTTGGCCCTCCAACCTGAAGCAGCTTATCAAGATCACTGATGGGGTAGAAGTCAAAGAAAAATCTCTATTTGAGTGGACAAACAACACCGAGTTGAAAAGGTCCCTCAACCCAGATTCCAGCCCAGGATCCAAATACCTGTCTTCCCAGATGACCTCAGCAGCCTAACACAGAAGGAGATGGAGAAGATGGAGGATCTAAACCCAGTCATAGAACAACTGAGAAGCTGCTTTTAGAACCTCCTGTAACGTTCTTCTAGATTAATCGATCAATCCTATTGGCACCTGTCATTATACTGCTGATTAAACTGTGTGCTCGACTTGTATATATTTCAAAGCTACTGTTTTGTTCTATGCCCACTGCAAACAGAAAATGTTGTATCCAACTTTAGTGGTTTAATATTAGCTTACACGATTCTGGAGCAATGCATAATGTTAGATTTTTAAAAGTTCTCATATATCCTAGTGACTATTTCCCTGTAGCTACTTATTCTCAAATTATGTCTGCAAAAAATGTTCTAATGGCTTTGTCCACAGGAGTTTATAGAAAAGGAACTTGGATACTATAGACTCTTATCATAGTGTTCATTATTAAATAAGTTTAACAAAATTATTTTCAAACTGTAATATATATATATATATGTGTGTATGTGTGTAGAAATGTTCTTATGATTTTGTTTGAGAAGTTTATGAAAAGTAACTTGGATGTTCTAGACTCATATTACATGCTTGGTGTAAGAATGTTTAAGAATTTTCAAATTAAGTGTATCTGCAGAAAGGTTCTAATGTTTATGTTCAGAGAAGTTAATGAAAAAATTTTGTGCTATATATAACATAAAAATATGACAAAAGCTCATTATTTTGAGAATAATGTATATAATTTAAACCCTGATGCTATTAAAGCCAACTTTTACAGTTCCTATGCAAAATAACAACCACTTTTGTAAGTTCTTATCTGGGATTTTACCTCTGTTGGAGAAAACTACAACAAAACATGTTGTAACTTTATTTCTTTATTTTTGTTTTGTTTTAAACAGAAAGGGTGTAATTGTAAGATGACATTCAGGTTTTCACCCAAAACAAAGGCATTCCTTTTCTTTAAATCTCTTCTTTATTATGTAAAAGCCCACCTGAATCATTCTGCTCTGCCCTGCCCAGGTGACATTTGTTCTGGGATAATAAAGAAAAGTTAGTTCTAGCTTTTGGCTGAGGCAGAGAGATGTTGAGGCAAAAAGCAGAATGTCATCATGGATCTTTACTGAATGTCTTGAATTGTTATTTCTTCACTACTGTCCTGCTTCTTTAGACCCATCCACCTCAGGGTTTAGAAACACAGCCAGTAGGGTGATTTCACAACTCGTGGATTTTAATTTTACAAAGCTTCTTATGTCAGCATGAACCAGCGTATTCTAAAATTGTCCAGTTATAAGTGTAATGGCCAAATTGATTCTTCTTGTTTGACTTTGGCTCTAATATATCAGCACCAAAAAGAGTTTATGCATAGGAAAGGGATAGCTACATAAGATAACTGGTCTTCACAAACGTTAGTGATTTATTGTTCTAAGTTACAGGCACAAGGTCTCATGGTCTAGCAGAATATAAGTAAGATGGAGAAAAGAAAATATCAAAATCCTTTGAAATATACCACTTCCTATTCATATGTGGGTATTTTTATCACTATAATGAATGTTTCCTTCAAAATATTTAGTAAAAGTAGGCAATGCTGTTGAAATTTATTTATATTGTCATTAGAAGGAATGCACGCTGTCAAAATTCCAGTCACTGGATTTCTACCTTGTCTATAAAGTTGATGTCATCATCTCTGAGGTATCATTTATAAACACCATCTGCAGGAGTTTTGAAATCCATGAGTGTCTCTGATGGCTACGAACATTTTATTTGTCCTTACTTATGTGCAAGGTAATGTAACTCCCTTGGAGACTTTTGTCATGTGACAAGTTTCTTAAAACTTTTTAACTAAGAGAACTATAATAGGTTGTGGTCTTTTTCTTGGCACAAAGCCATTTTTATTTTTCTCTATTGGTCATCAGCTTTGTTCTCCGAATTTCTATTGCTTTTGCTAATCATAGTGACTCACGGATTTGCCTCTAGCCAATCATTTCTTAAGCCCACTCATTTTTGTTGTGTATTTGGATTCATCTTATTACATATTGTTTCCATTTTCCAAGGTAAGAGCATAAAATCATATTTCCCAAGGATAAAAGGGGCCTAAACCAATTTCCCTAAAGTACATTCTGAGAGCAGCATTAAGTGTGGCATTCAGCTTCATAATGCTATTGAACTAGTATCTGTTGAACTAGGAAGCTAATATGTTAATGTCAGAGTAAATCACAATGTTAAAGTCTTGGGTCATCGCGGTCCATTCAGAACTGTCACTTGAACACACAGTCTATACCATGTTCCTCTAAAAATCCCAATATATTTAAAATATAATGTCCTCTATTTCTACTCTGTCTCCAGGGAACTGTTTTAAGCAAAGCGTTTCCATATGGAAAGAACGAGGAGATTTAATGGGCTGTACAGCATCACTCATGAACAGTATTTAAGTCTCAAGAGCACAACTGGGGCTTGAAGATTAGGGTGTATAAAAGCATTTCATTCCCTAGTATGTTCATAGAATTTTAGGACAGGAAACTCCACAAACCCCATTACAAACAGCCCCAAAAGCCATGTAATCAAGCCTACTGTTACATGATCTTGTTGGACCAGAATATTCCCTTTGTAACGGTAAAAAGAAAATCAATACAGTAGCTTCGAGGGCAGTTATTCTTGTGAAAGGGAAGAACGTTCATTAAAATGTTATTTTTTTCACAGATTGGAAATCATACTCAGGCAGACGTGAACATTCTTCTAATTATGTAATAATGTTTCCCCAATTAATCGAATAAAAAGTCTACATTATTTTAGATGGTTTGATTATTTTAAAGTACTTTTTTAAGTTGGAGGGCACATGAGACATGGGGCACCTGGCAAATTTTAACAAAATCATCTGCTCAGACTCTCTGCCCACCCAAGATTCTGATTCATTCGGTTGAACTTTTTCAAAGTTCCCAGGTGATTTGAATGTGTCATCAAGTTAAAGAACCAAGGCTTGTTTAAGATCAATGAGGATCAAATTCTAGCATGTAAAAATCATATGGGAACTTAATAAAATACATGTTCTGGTGCCAAACTTTCAGGGATTTTGATGGAGTAGGAGTAGAGGTTCCATAATCACATTTTTATAAGCATCCAGGGGATCCTCTATCATTGGTTTTCTATCAGTTGAGAAAAAATTAAAGCCAAGTCTTTAGGGGGAGATTTTACCAACGTAAGTACTAATTTGTACAAAGCTCATAATTTAGGGAATTTAAATATGTCAGTTTATGTGATCACATTCATGTTCACTTTCCATTTAGGATTGAAAGACAAGTGTATGAATATCCCGGTTTTAAAATAGATTTTACAAATGGCACATTAAAGTACTTTATCTAATTCTTTAAGATAAAGTCTATTAATTCTCTCAATGTTTTGTTAGTCTGCATAAAAAACTCATATTGCCCAAAACCCTACAAATATCATAATGACTTATGATATCAAAACAAATAATTGTAAAAGTAAAACTGAATAATAGAAGGTGTACCAACCTAGATATATTCTGAGTGGCAGAATAGTCAAGTGTAAGAGATGGTAGTGTGATGAGTCATGGTTTGGCAACCAATTTTGTGTGTTTGTAAGAAAATGATTGCATCTTATTTTGCCTTTACTATCCTCATTTTGTGATAAAAAATAATTCATTTACTAGAGTTAATACAGTCTCATATAGATCATATGCATAAACTTCTGTACCAATGTTTAACATAATGTAAATGATCTATAGTTGTAAATGATGTCTAATTGGTATTTGCTACTTGATGTATTGTAGGGTATTTGTAATCATGCTGTTTTTTTTTTTTTACTAAAGTCAAATATAGAAGGCAGACTTTTACTTTTAGTAGATTTATCACATCTTTAATTGCATTTTATTATTGGTATTTAGAATTGATTTAGAATTTTTAGAATAAATTGATCAAGATTTATGAATTTCATAACTGATATTTCTCATAAGGTAGATAATTTAATTGTATTTGCTTATGTATTATTCTAGTCCTCTAGAAAATAAAGAAAACTGGTAGCACAGTGGTAGGTGTTTGCCTTGCATGCAGCTGATCCAGGAGAAACAACCGAGCTTGGAGTGCACAATGGGTGGGTGTGGACTAAACCCCTCCAAAAAAAAATTCCAAAAAAATAAAGGTAATAAAAAAGATAAGAAACTATAACTTGCTTTTGAATAATGCTATACTACTTAAGGACAAATACTGATGGTAGTTATAAAAACAAAGATTTCTTCACAACAAAAGAGAAATGAGTGCTTCTAGGTCCAGTTGTTGAAACTTGGTATGCTAAAATGAATTTAGATACATAAAGGGCGAGAGGTTTTAGGGGGAAAGCAGGATATATAAGATTGATTATTTACATAGTTTTAATCATTTCAGGGCACTCTCCTATACCCAGTTTTAAAAGATATACTGCATTTTTTTTTCAACAGCAGGGAACCCAAGAGCTCTGTTCAATCATTTTGACAGAGACCAGTAAGGGACTCTAATGATATTGAGTGGGGAATGGAAATAGAGACACAGTTAATGTAATGAGCTGTTTTGAAATGATAATAATTATGCTTCAATAAGGATCAGAAGAAAGGATTTAGACTCTATCTTCTAGGTTAATCTAATGATGATGTCTGGTTTTTCAGCAAGTTCACTGGCATTTGTTATTACTCATTGGAGTAGTTTTATCATTTCATCTCCCCAATTTTCCATTAACCTAACTATACTGTTTTAAGGTACATATGTATGTCGTTTATTTCCATGTGTATTTGCACTCTTGAAGAAATCAAGATAGAAAAATGAAACATTATTAAAAATAATTTTCAAGTATACATGGGAGTAAAGTTATGGTACTTTGTTCCATATTTCAAGGTACCTATGGTTTCATGCTTCCCTTTAATAGTGAAGCTATTTTATTAAAAATAAATACAATTACCTATATATGAAAACTCAAGGGGGTATTATTGTTTTAATTTATAAACAGTTCCTATAACATTTTTATGAATACTTGAAAGTGGTGTGATGAAATTGATTCTAAATTAACATCAGAATTCTCTATAGAGAAAAGAATGGACAACTGATTGTTATTCTCATAGGGGAAAGTTCTTTTTCCATGGAGCATTTTGTTGTGATACAGAACTGGAATAAGCATTTTATTTAGCTTAGCTTTTGTTATTGTAGTTGCTTTATGAGTCCAATAAGGATTTGTAGCATCAGCTTAATAGAATTACTTCCTGACCATTGAGCTGGCATAAGAAGCCAGAACTGTGTATATTTAGGAACAAGCAGCACATACCTCATTTTCTGTGATCATTCCTTTTAACTAATTTCAAATTCTCTTTATACTTTGCCAAGAGTTTTAAACGTCCAAATTTTGCTTGGGTTGATAAAACATTAGCTGATCCAACATTACTTGTGACACTGAAATTCTTGACAATAAAGTTTTGCTCATCTCTAAAATAAAAATAAGATAAAAAGGCAAAGTACAGAAATAATAATTTACCATATCCAACACTGCCATTTATTTTACTTTTTTTCTGTATTTGTTGTCCTCTTCATGTTTATTACTACTCATTTATTTTTCTTTCCTGTCTTTGGTCCAAAATACTGGTTGTGGAAAGAACTATTTTTGACTATTAATTTTTTAAAGGTTTGAAAGTAAGTGTTTCTGATTTAATATTTAAATATATTTAAAAATATTACTATGATTTAAATATTGCAGGTAAAAAATATTTGTTGTATGTATTTTAACTTTAAACACTCCGCATTTTACTGTGGAGTGTTTACCAAAGTTTCAGGCACTTTTTATTTTTAAATGTAATAACTTTCTTTTTCAAGAGTTCTGTGACCACTTGGTGGCGCTGTTGCAGAGGGGATTTCGATAGTGGGTGGAGTCAGAAAAACTAGAGGCCCTTTTGAACCCATGTCATAGCACTGATTTACACTCACAGCTCTATGTCTTAATTATTCAGAAGGTCTCATAGGATGGTGTCTGTCTCAACTTTCAATGGCAGAAAGATAAAATATGCTACATGCTTGAAAAAAATAAATAACCACCATACAAAATTACCAAAAGATGGCAAAATTAAAGCAGACCCTTTTATCTGTCATTTTCTTCCAAACAACTATAAAAAATACCTGAACTGTTAAACACTTCAGTAAATAAATTCTTGAGTAAATAAAAACACAGGAAGACAAATATAACTTCAGTTCATCTTACTCTGATTAAAGAAATGTAATGACATAGCAAAAGTCATTAGGTCTGGATTTAATTTGCCACTGCAACTTTCTATTGTTCAATTTCTCCATGAATGAAGTACTGAAAACACAATAAACTAATTTTCCTTGCAGACTATGTACCTTTTAGCACTTCTGTATCTACTTATATTGTTTCCTTTGTCCAGAACACTCTCCTAATTATAACTCAATAAGCTTCTACAAATCTTCCCCTTTCAAATGGCCATCTCTTCTCACTATTTCCTTGTTTCTCAAATATATTCAAAGTATTTTTTCATTAAAATTAAAATACATTCATGTATTGTTAAATATAGACCTGAAAAGTAAAGGGAACTTCACACATTCTCTCTGTTCTCTTTTTCCCCTTTCTTCTCTTCTCATAACCCCGCCCATTCGTTCATAAGTAAATATAACCTTCCTGCAAAAGAACTGATCAAGCAAGCATTTTAAATATGATGAGTTCAATATGCTAACTGATCTCATTCCATTACTATCTATTAAAAACCACGGTAAATAGGCTATTATATATGTTTTCCTTGCTAGGCAACAAGTCTTGGCAACTAAAATAGAATATAAGTTAAAATATACTGAGTAGTTACTGTATCACAGTTAAGTATTTTTTTAAATTCATGCATATTAAGTTGTATATCTCTATAGCGATCCATTAAGTTAATATAGTTATTGCACCAGTTTTTCAGATGAGGATTTAGAGCTCCTAGATATAAAATATATTTTTCTCTAACCTGGGATTCCAACTAAGGGATTGATTCCCTGGTACATAAATGTAATGGCTACATATTGCCTCTCATCAAATGTATAGAACAAATAAAGATTAAAAAATGTTTAAACACTTCTTTTGGACAACTGAAAACTGTTTTCAAGCTAAGAGGAAGAAATATTAAAATAAGAAATACTGTATTAAAATGTTCTATTTATGCATGAAGTATGTACTTAATATAAGTCCATTTTATAATACATATATTAATTATATGGTATCAATTATGAATACCTAAGAAAATAAATATTTTTAAGAATTTTTTTATTTGTTGTTGTGGTTCCAGATATACATGGTATTTTCTTAACAAGAAAAATGACCAACTACTGTTATATTTTCTGTCATTAAATCTTACTGAATTTAAGAAATGTAATACTTAACCATACTACTTAAGTAAAAAATATAACTAAAAATTATCTGAGAAACTTTGTTTAATAATGCACATAATTGGAGTTATACCAATGTGCTTATGACAAGCATCTTTTTTAGTTTGGCCAATTAACTGAGAAAACAATTATTTATTTCTCTCAGTATTAGAACTTGAAGAGCCAGCTTAAAGTAGCAAACCTCTAACTAATGCTTTTACTCTAATTCACTATGTATTTCATTTCTTCTCCATAGGTTCTTGAGTGCCAGGACCATAAAGCTATACTGGAATAACTTGTTATCTTACATGTAGTGAAAATTTCAGACATTTGCAGTACTAAAACTTTTCCGGGAGCTACGTGGCAAGGAACCATATTTTATATCTAATTGGCATTTTAATGTAGATAAATGGATTTTAAAGGAAGTTGTTTGAGAAATGCTATAGACATTAAAATATTGTGGAGAGGTAAGTATTACTGTAAAAAAGAAAATTGGTTGGTTCTGGATTTAAATCTGAAAGCAATGTGAATAAATTAAAGGTACGTTAGTGTATGATTCAAATTAAAAAATATATTTTTAGGTTCTGTTGATGTACTGGAGGGGAAAATAATTTCTGTTAGAATAGTTTGATGCCATTTTATCTGCTTTAGAGTGAACAAGTTCAAGAAATCTAAGTGAAAAAAATCTAGAAGTCAAAATGATTCTCAAATTTCTTGCTTTGACAATGAGATAAATATTGTTTCTGTAAATATATTCCAAATAATAAAAATAACACCATTTAAGTCTAAAAAAACATTAATGAGCCATTATCTTTGTGGAGCGAGAACATGAAAGAGACAAGATATTAACAGTTTGTGATAATTAATTATCCTATAATAATGTAAAATAATAAAATGTATCAAATTCTAAAAATGTAATAAAATAAAATTTTAATGGGAAATTTTTTGAAAGAACTAAGCAATAAAAATAGTTTGGGGGGGCCGGATAGATAGCACAGCGGCGTTTGCCTTGCAAGCAGCCAATTCAGGACCTAAGGTGATTGGTTCGAATCCCGGTGTCCTATATGGTCCCCTGTGCCTGCCAGGAGCTATTTCTGAGCAGACAGCCAGGAGTAACCCCTGGTCACCACTGGGTGCGGCCCAAAAACCAAACCAAAAAAAAAAAAGTTTTTGGTAATGATATAACATAAGTGGAAATAAATAGATGCTTTAAATGCTTTTTACAATGATTTGAAAATGTCATAAACTGTGTGCTCTATAAACAAAAATAAGATTCTAAACCATTAATTAAAATAAGGTTAGTTGTAATACTTTTATCCATTTCATGTAATAATGCGCATGGACATTTCAATTCACTGAATATCTGTACTATGTTACTTTGATTAAGTTTACTTTTATTTTTTAATTGAGAATATTGATTTATTACAGTACATATTTTAGGTAACACGTTCCAAACCTACTCAAAACACATTTCCACACTGAGTCAACCACCAACACACCAATTTTCACCACTGTACATTGGCTACCCTCCCACAGTTCCTTTTTTTCTGTCCTCGATTGTAATTTTAATTTTATATTTGTATTTAAAATCTATGCCTGTTCTCTTGTTTTGTTTCTTTTTATCTTGCATATAATTGAGGTTTTTGTGTATTTATTTTTCTCCTCAACTAATGTGACTTAATATGACCTCTTTTGTTTTATCTATGTTGTTGCAAAAGGCAATAGTCCATCTTACAGTCTGAATAGTATTCCATTTTTCAAATATGCATGTTCTTTTCCCAATCATCTGTAATTAAACAACTGGGTTGATTTTGTACCTAGACTATTATAGATAACACTGTAGCAGACAGCATGTCTGCATATATCTTTTTTAAATAGTGTTTCCTATTTCTTAGCAGCAGTGTAAGCAATTTTTCTCTCTCCTCATTACTTTTGTGCTTCACAAGGACCTAGGCTAGGGCCTTGGCTAGGACCACTGACTAATGTAGTAGGCCTGAATGAAAACAATTACTTGCAGGACCTCAATTGACTGTGTTCAGCTATTGTTTTAAACTCCAGAAAATCTGAATCCAAACAAGAGCACTGGGTTTGACTACAGACTGTCATCAATGTCCAAGAGCTACCGGAGCGCCATGATAAAATAGAGTGTGTGACACTAGGAAACCTATGCTGGGAAAATCTTAAAGGTGTGTTTGGTCTTAGTTCTAGTTGACAATAGAGTTCCTACTACTGATCTGACATGAGCAGAGTTGACTATTGCCCGTGAGTGGAACAAAGTAGAAAGCAGATCTAATTTTAGGCACGTTATACTTTATGTATGTGCTGCTGAACAGAGCTCAAGCTGGTTATCCTTTGAAGGACCACTGGTTACAGGGGTACTTTCTTGCTGATAAGATGCTGCTCTTTTTATTTGTCAGTGGCAGGATCTTGTGGGGCTGGGTCTATTTCTTCCTCATAAGTAGGAATTCTTGATCATTAGTCTCTCGCCATTATATATTTCTCAGTGTGAGAGGAGTCCTCTTCAGGAATCTGCTCTTATAATCAATCTCTCAGTGAGTTCCAATATGGCATCCCATCCCTCAGTGTTGCTATCTGCAAGGTTGTAAGAGGACACCAAGATAGCGTCTACTGACAACACTGAGCCCAATTTGTACCCTAAAATTTTTTTCCTTCAGTTCCAGGATTGTAAGAAGACACACACATAATATTAAATAGAAATATCACGAAAACATTATTTTTATTATATTTTAAGTGTAGTTATCCCTTTGCTCTTTTTGTTGTTGTTGTTGTTGATAGTGTTATAACATGGGCTCTAATAGCTAATCAAAAAAATTTCTTTTGAGTCTCACATTTTACTTTTCCTACTCATCAATTATTGCATTCATTTAGTTTTGACAGTCAAAGATGTTGATTGTCACTGTGATATTAACACACATTTTCTGGGGAATTCTTGGCAGTTACTAGTGATTAAAGATCATTTAATTGTGTTGCTCAGTTTTATTTGAAGCTCAAAGTCTCTGGCCACAGTGCTCCAGAGAGTTTATACTCTGTTGCAACATTGAAAACATGTGGGTGACACTGGAGATTGAACTCATCGTAAACTCATTTTTTAGCACAAGGACATCTTCTAGGTATTATTTCTATTTTACAATTTAACTTTTCTATTAATAAAATCAAACAAATTCAGTTCTTTGAGAACTACTTTTGCTACAATGAAAAAGGATTTCAATAACAAATAATTCTATTTCCAGGCATGGCTAGAAATGTGCAAAATAGGATATCAATGAATAGGAAATAGTGAGAAAAAGTTTTAAAACTAGCAGACACGAACTTTTGAGGTATAAGAAGTTCTGATTTGGGCACTGTATTTTAATGTGTTTTCATTTAATTTATATAAAGTTAAAATAATTAAATCAGTGAGCTATAAAACCAGCAAATTTTATACTATTCAGATTTATGATTAGAATATAACTATATATAAGATAATTTTATAAAATATGTATTTAAAACACAGGTAGCTGACTAGATGCATGGCCATAATCCTTTATTTTACAAAATGACTGTGAATTCAGGCACTTTGTTGAATGAGTGATGTACTTATAGTGGATCATAGAAGTTACTTACTAAATTTGTACTGCCACTATTTAACTTTTAACATAACGTATAAGTATTTTGATTTGCATGATGATAGCTGATTTCTATTTTAATTGGAATTCAAAAATAAGCATGGCAAATGGTGAAAATAGGTCATTTAAAGTAATAATATATTTTATTAACTTATCTTTAGTATTTAAATGTGTAATGAATGTTTGTTTCAATGCTTTCATTGAATGATTTCATTTTACCTTTCTTGACTATTTAAATTTTCCCAAGTTTTTTTGATCCATATTATGAAAAAGCACTTCCTGACATCTGCCCTTGAATTTCCCTTTTTCCTCCAGTCTCATTCCTGAAACTCTCATCTTGTTATCTTCTTTAAGTAGAAATAGTCTTGCTAGACATTATTTCCTACTCATGTTCAGTTCTGTGTATTTCAGTGAAATCTTTCTTAATTATGTCTTTCCCAAGAGAGCACTTAATCTTTTTTAGACCTGTCCTTTATAGATTTTTACCTGTTGGCCCTAAAATAAACCCCATTGGTTTATAAAACAAGTTCACTTGAAAGGCTGGGGTACTTTGTTATAAGATATACAGGAAAATATTATTCACAGAATATCATAACTAAATTATTCATGCTTTAATTTTTTTTTGCTCTGATAAAAAGCAGAACCCTCCAAGAACAAAGTGACATCAATTATGTACCTTCACTTGTACAATTTTATTACATATTCTTTTCCCTATAGAAAGTCTCAGACTCATACAGTGTGATGAAACAATATTTTAAGTGTTTGGTTTCCTTTTATGTTTATTTCCTATCATTGAGCAGCAGCAGATGATTTAACACTTATAGAACATTAAACTTACATAAATTTTTCCATCTAGATTGTTTCTTGTATTTATTTAACCTAAGGTCAAAAGTGATAAAAAAAGGGCCAAGTTATAAAGAAGGACAGAGGCATCACAAATAAATGAAAAAACTGAATGTTACTCCCAACTGAATGGCCAAATGAAAATAACAAATTTAAGATTCAGAATAGAGAGAAATCAAGAGAGAATGTACATTTGGTCAATGAATATGATCCACACAACCAATAATTGAATTAATGGCTCTTTATATAAACTAGTAAAGGAAGAAAGCTCATTTCACTTTGCACAGTATGAAATATTAACTCTATTAGGATATCCCTAGTCAAATGATATTTCAAGTGAACATATTGAAAGCAATTTAAGAATACATAATAGTTGGCAAAGTATCAAAAATGATCAGGCTGAGGTTTATGTGTAAATTGTAAAACTAAGGCATTCAATATATTAATATCAAACTCTGGATTATCTATACATTTTATTAAATGTTTTATTTCATAACTGTATTACTAAAATAAAATGTTTATAAATAAGTTTAAGATATAAATGTTTTAATAAAAATAGTTAATTAGATTGGTAAAATTTTCAAAATTATCTAATATGAGTAATATCACCAAAGGTTTTAATGTAATTGGGAATACTAGATATAAAGCAAAGCAGTTCTAGCAATTATCTTGTAATTTATTTTTCTTCCAGTGGAATTCACTTCATTTTATAAAACAGATCACCTTCAAAGGCTATTCTTGCAGCGATTTTGGATCTCCAAGTTGTGTAAAGAAAAATAAAATCGACAACAAAAACAAATCACTCAAAGAATGATTTTCTGTGCAGAGCATTTATGTGTCATCTGAAATCATTTTAAACATTGTGTGCATACAGGATCTTTCTTGTTATCTAGTCTGAAGGGAAAAAAATGAAACAGATAAAAGCATTGAGAAATGAGGATAGTATTTCAGTCTTAATTATTATCTAAGCTATGGTCAAAAGTTCAATTTGAAGAATACGATGCAAAATTTGGGAATTCTTGACTGTTAAAGAAGAAATAGTCTTCCAAATTAAATGTATTTTAGTTTAATTAATTAAAAATATAAATTACTCACTTGTCTGTGAATAAAAATAAACTCAATAAATATTTTTGTTAATTTATTACTAGACCAGTTATTTAAGAGGCAAAATAAATAATTCTGAACTTTTCACCTCTTTCTATATATGCTATTCTATTTTACCTTTTATTTATGTCTTTGTTTTGTTTTAGGGTCACACCCGGCTGTGATCAGGGCTTGCTTGTGGCTCTGCACAAAGAACTTACTCCTGGTGTTACTCACGGAAATACATGGAATGTCAAGGATTTAACCAAGGAAGACCATGTACAATGTTAGTAACTAAATGCTGCACTATCCTTCTATTTCCATATTTGACTATTTTTAGTTTTTTATTTTTTTTTGGTCTTTTTTTGTTTGTTTGGTTGGTTTTTGGGTCACACCTGGCAGTGCTCAGGGGTTTCTCCTGGCTGTCTGCTCAGAAATAGCTCCTGGCAGGCACAGGGGACCATATGGGACACCGGGATTTGAACCAACCACCTTTGGTCCAGGATCGGCTGCTTGCAAGGCAAACGCCGCTGTGCTATCTCTCCGGGCCCTGACTATTTTTAGTTTTTGAGTAAAAAAAATTTAGGTTTTGAATAAAAAGCAAAATAAGACAATTAAGTCCAGTAGACATTTGTTAAAAATTGAACCAGGCCACTGAGCATTCAGAGGAATAAAAATATTCTTGGTCTTGGACCATAGTGAGTAAGACGTGACTGGTGTACACTTACATATGTGGCCCCAAACAACAAAAACATTATGTTTCTCTGATAAAATTTAAGAAAAAGACAAATTTTTCTTATTATACTTTATAGTTCAATAATAAATATAGTTCATAAGAAATATATATGTCAAAATTATAGAACAATTAATTTAATTCAAATAAATGTATTTAGGGCCGGTGAGGTGGCACTAGAGGTAAGGTGTCTTCCTTGCAAGCACTAGCCAAGGAAGAACCAAGGTTCAATCTCCCGGCGTCCCATATGGTCCCCCTAAGCCAGGGGCAATTTCTGAGCGCTTAGCAAGCAGTAACTACTGAGCATCAAATGGGTGTGGCCCAAAAAAACCAAATAAACGTATTTAAAATTTAAATGTTTTAACTAAAAATTTGTAATTTACAGAGGCCAGAGGGTTAGTATAGTGGGTAGGACACTTTTCTTACATGTGATCGACCCATGTTCAATCCTGGGCATCGCATATAGCCCCCCAAGCCCTCCAGAAGTGAGTCCTGAATGCAGAGCCAGGAAGTAAGCCCCAAGCACAGCCAGGTGTGGCCCAAAAAGTAAAAACAAAACAAAACAAAACAAAACAAAAAACAAATGTAATTCATTGTTATTCGAAGTTGATTTAGGCATCATATGTTTCCACCCCAGTATCAACACCATGGTCTATTTATTTCTCTTCAGCAGTGTCCCAAGGTTCCTTCACAGCAGTATTCAACCCCCACCCAGCCTCTTTGATAGGCACATTTAAATTTGATTGTAGTGGTTTGAATCTTCTGCTTTGTTATAATTCTGCATGTTGGTTATATCGTTAAACCACACTTCTGCTCAATGACATACCTGAGACTGTTGGCCCCTGACTCTACATTAACTCTCATCTAACTTTTCTTACTCCCCAAATTTATTCCTTTCTCTCTCATTTCTTTTTTTAATTATATTGTTGGATTAAGGGCAAACCAGGCATCTCCCACTGCTAATTTACTTTTTAAACATTTATTTATTTATTTGTTTGTTTAGGTGTTTGGACCACACCTGGCAATGCTCAAATGTTACTCCTGACTCTGTGCTCAGAAATCTCTCCTGGCAGCCTCAGGGGACCATGTGGGATGCCATGAATCGAACCCTGGTCTGTCCCAGATCAGCAGCGTGCAAAGCAAACACCCTACTGCTGTACTAATCTCTGCGGCACCCGACCCCCATTGCTAATTTACACATCATTTGACAAATATACACTTTTGTGAAAAGATAAGCATAAAGTCAACAAATTTCAACAATTCATTTTGTATGAAGTCCCAGTGTCAGAGGCTGGATCAATATTAATACAGCAGATAAGGTATTTTGCCTTACACATCACTGACCCAGTATCAAAGTTCAGCAGCTCTATGATCCCCAGAACCTTCATGGTGTTCTTCTTTAATTCCTGCTTAATTCCTTAATTCTTTAGTAAGTAACCTCTAAGCATTACCTAGTGAGATCTAAAAAATATGAAAAAATTATAGTTCCATTTATCAGTTATGAAAAGAATATCTACTGTTAACTCTGCAATTCCTGTTTCTACTTGACACCAATCATGAAATAGGATTTTGATATATGATATACTAAGTAGATTCTTTTCATACTTAACTACAACACAATTTTTGCTCTGGTTTTATTTTATTGATTAACAGCAAGAGAAAACCTTCAAATATTTTGTTATCACTAAATTTGGTCTTATTAACATCTGAATAAAAATTATTACCTTATTTAATATATAAAAGATAAATTCACTAGAACATAAAATTAATCTCATTTAACTGTGTTTTTATGAATATGAATAAATTCTGATTCACTTCTTTGACTGAAACTCAAGTATAGATATATTTAGCCAAGTAAATTACCAATTTCTTGTGTATGTGATTAATTTACTACGTTACAGGGATAGTAACTATAAAACAGAAACATTTTAATGTTCAATGAGCTTAGACCAGTATGAACAGAGAGACCCATAGACTTTGTGATGATTTTTAACCTCTTAAAAGAGAGGTCTTCAAATTTTTTAAACAGGGAGCCAGTTCACTGCCCCTCAGACCGATGGAGGACCAAACTATAGTTAAGTTAAATAAAGATGAACAATAGTGGCCCATAACTAGTTTGAAGACCCTTGTTACAGACTGAGAAGGCTCCATAGACAAAGAGAAGGAGGGAGTCATAAAGTGCATGCTCCTTATCGTCCCCTAGCCTGCCAGGAGTAATTTCTGGGCAGAGAACCAGGAATAACTCCTGATCATGACTGGGTGTGCCCCCCAAACTAAAACCAAAACAAAATATAAAATACGGGTTGGTTGGTTGGTTGGCCTCACTAGGCCACATGTGGCCTGACATATTTGAGGTCCCCTGTCTTAACACTTTGAAATCTAGAAAGGATTAGTAACCAAATTTGTTTGTTTTTGTTTTCAGGTCCACACCCAGCAGTGCTCAGGGAATATTCTTGTCTCTGCTCAGGTGTCACTTTCAGCAAAACTCAGAGGATTATACAGATTTCTGGAGATCTAACCCAAGACATCCACTGCAAAGAAAATGCCAAACCTGCTTTACTATCACTCCAGTCCTTTAATAGAGTCTTCTTTCTGTATATTACTTTCTTCTTTTCCTTTAAACAATTCTATTGTTTTATTGCTTTTGGGACCCACACATAGAGATGCTTAGGGGTTATTCATGGCTCTTCACTCAGGAATTATTCGTGCAGTTGCTGTGGAAAATATATGGAATGCTGGGAATAGAACCTGGGCTGTCAACATGCAAGCAAGCACCCTACCACTGTTGATTCTAGTCTTTTAATGTGACTCCTACCTGAGAACATTTTTCCTATGATGGGGAAAACATCTCAAGTGGAGATTATTCTTTTTCTCTTGCATAAAGGACATTGGTCTGAAAATTGGTATTATTATTTGTGCCTTAATTTTATTTTTTTTAAATTCTCTCTACCTACATAACTTCAATTTTACTAAAGTACATATGTGATGAGAGGAAACGTAAAACTGAGCTCCTTATTGTTGATGTCATCAACTTATTTCCATGTCATTCGTGTCTGCACATTATATCTATGGAAGTTTTCAATATCTAGATCACTATTTTCCTTTCTATAAAAATTTATGCCTTAATTTTAAGTGTCTTATATAACCTTGTCAAATAACTATGAAATGAACTATTAGTTGTTTTATTTCTACTCTGCTCATTTACTATAACCACAATTAATTGCTTCCAGTAACAATATCAAAACACTTCTAAAAGTTCAACTCTACCAACTTTCAGTTTATCTATATTTTTATTCCATTTAAAGTTCTTTTTTTTTTTTGTCAAAGTTGGAGGACCATCAATTTCTACATCTTTTCCCTATAAATCTCCTAACCAGCTTATAGTCTCTAGTGTGATACCAAAATGACTATTACATTCTGTGCACTTCATTTTGTCACCATTGAAAATTTTAAAATGTACTTAGTTTGCGTAAATACTGTCATAAAGTAAAGGAATAAAAAATAAAAAAACATGCTGTTTGGGGAGGGGAAATAGTTAAGAGATAATATTCTTAAGTAGAAAAGTGAGTTTGAAATAGTATTTCACTTGTAATAGGAAATAATAAATAGTAAATAGGCAACTTTAGTTAGGTGTCAGGCTTCAATCAATAAACATAAATTGAAAATATGCACAAAATAATTATGATAAAGGGTATAAAATTTTTATTGATTAATGTGCAAATAGTGAACATATATGTAAGTTGAAGATTGAGATGATCGAGGTGATTTTTACTGTGTGAGTATTTGCTTTAGTATTTGTAGGTTATGTCAAAGTAGATGATAGCATCAAAGACGTAGAAATAGTGTTAAGATTTTGAGATTATCTAGATATTAATAAGGTATTATGTGATAGCAAAAGAAGATTGGTAAATAATAATTTACTCATTTTAAAATAGCTTTATTAACAAAAATATTCCTCTGATAAAATAAAATATTTTATGTTGCTTTATACAATAAAACTTAATCATAAAGTTAGATTCTAGAAAACAAACTTGTATTTAAATTTTTATCAACTTATTTCACTAGAACAGAGTATCTTTTAAAACTGTGCAAACTTTTTCCAGAATAGATATATACAAAATCAGCACATAAGCAAAACTTATTGGGAGAGCCTTATTGGAAGAGCCTAATTTGAACATCTTAGAGAAAACTATTCTTCAATTATTTATTTTAATATTGCACCTATATTCTTAAGAATATTGTATTCTAGGTCAATATATTTTAAATATTATAAATATTTCCCTGGTCTGTATTGTAAATTGGGGACAAAAATAAATAAATATTTGCTATATATACTTTATAGTATCCAGCAAGAAGTTTTATGTTTTTATAAAACCGTTTTACTACTTTCTGTAAGAAAACATAATAATTGGAGTAATTATTCTGTTCTTTTTGCCATATAAAAAAACATTATTTTCTAGACCACAAATCACACAAGATTAGTGATATCACAATAAACTCCTCTTGTATCTTTGTCAAATTAACCGAGTTCCTGTAGAAAGTACAAGTTTTCTTCCTCTGTCCCACTGAGTGACAGTTGCCACTGGCACACTGCCAGGGCAAGGATGCAATCAAAGGGTTTTCTCTTAGCACCAGCTACCAAATTCTGGCCCCACAAGCAGGGGAGGACCTGTGAAAGTGCTAATAAGATAACATTTTTAAGGGAGTAATTACTTCTTAAGTTTGTCACATTTTAACAGTTAGATGATATTGAAGGTTTATTTTACCCTCAAAATGGTATTATTCAATTTGATCAGTTTGATTCATAGAAAAATCTGTAAGGGGCCTCTGATCATTATAGTGAAGAAAAATGAGAAAGCAGTGCTACATATACCAACATATACCAATTCACACACATGTGAATTACATTTTAATTGTGAGTTATTTCTATACTTTGATTGCATGTTGTCATAAACTGATATATATTCTTGATATTTATAATTGAATATTGTGATAAGTGATACAAAACTGTAGTGATAAAAAAATAAAAACTGGGACTGGTGAGGTGGCGCTAGAGGTAAGGTGTCTGCCTTGCAAGTGCCCACCAAGGAAAGATTGTGACCGGGGGTGTCCCATATAGTACCCCTAAGCCAGGGGCAATTTCTGAGTGCTTAGCCAGGAGTAACCCCTGAGCATCAAACAGGTGTGGCCCAAAAAACAATAAAACAAAAAACAAAAAACAAAAAAAACTATTATTAGAGATTCAAGCTGTTTTTCTTAAACTGTTCTTTACACCTTTTTGTTGTTGCTATAGTTAAGGTAGCTTGTTTATAATATGTTAATTTTTATGTTCTTGATGTTAAGAACATAATGTTGATATTTATGTTCTATGACATACATCATCACCACAGAAGGGCCCCATATGCTCCATCAATGATATTCTTTGAAAATGGAAACATTTTATGTAGATTATGAATTGGGAGAAAATGATGAGTAATTAGAATGGTATGCAAAAATGATAAAAATTACAAGATTTTGTGAGGACATAGAGAATGCTCAGTTCAGTGGAAGTATAGCTATTGCAAAGTAGATTTATTACAGTTAGGATATGTACAATAATCAGTTGAGCTACAGACTTTCCTATTGTTTTAGCAATAATAGGGACAAGAAAGCAGCACCAGAGGAGATATTATATAAATATTTAACTATAAACCTGTTTTGTAAGTTAGTAACATATCAAATTGAAATAGTTAGCAGGTGAGTGCTAATTTAACATGGGTGAAATTTAGCACACAAATTGCCACCTAGCAATGGGTGATAGCAACTCTATAAAAGTACAAAGTAGATTTCAAAATTGTGTATAAATAGAGGTTAAAATTTTGTCTTGGTTGTTGGAAAGTGTGTAAACTGAGAAAGTAAAAATAGTAGGAATAAATTAACTTTTCTAAATATTTGTCAGCAAATTACCTAAATATTTGGCAAATAAACAATTCTATTGAGATTGCTGTGTTGTTACCTGGTGTTTAAATATGTAAAGCATTTGCAAAGAGATTCATAGATATAATATTTGAGAAACAAATATTGTACATATTTTATTTTATTATAATAGTTATTATTTTGAATATTGGTTTGGGGGCCACATCACGTGACGCTCTTGGCTCTGCGCTCAGAAACTGTTCCAGGCTCAGGGGACCATATGAGATGCCAAAAATTGAACTGAAGTCCTTCCTGGATCAGCCATGTGCAAGGCAAACACCATACAGCTGCGCTATCTCTCTGGCCCCGTATTGTACATATTTTAATATACACACATTTCAGTGAGAAAATTCAGATTTGTCTCTGGATTTATTTCACTTAACTTGAAAAAATATAATTCCACTTATATTATAAAATATAAAATTTCTTATTTCTGAATAGTAATATCTTGTATAAATATATGTGTATATACTTGCTTAGCCACTAATTTGTTTTGGGACACGGATTGTTTTTAGTTGTAGGCTATTTTAAGTAGTATACCTATCTTCTTAAATAATCATCCTTTCAGTGCTTTTGAGTGTTCATATATACCTTGGAGTGTAATTGCTGCATCATATGGAAGATTTATATTTAATTTTTCTCTAAGTCTCCATTTTGTTCTCTCTAGAATCTGAGTGGATTTATAATCCAATTAATGGTAAATATGGTTTCAATTTTTGCAAATACAAAGCATTTGTTATTTTTGAACTTTTCAGCAGTCACGATATATTCAATTGTTCCATATTACAACTGATAAAAAGAAATGCATTTTCTCAGAAATATACATATTGGGCCCATGTCATTGTGCTGAGATTAAGGTGCTTGCCTTGCATACGGCAATATCAGTTTCCACCCCATGTAGATCCTGAGCTTGCCAGCAATAATCCCTAAGTGTAGAGCCAGGAGTAAGTCCAGAGAACAAACAAACAGAAGAAATCTTACGAAATAAAATACATTATTTTATTTTGTAGGGAAGTCTGAAAGCATTCATTACTAGGTACAATTTCTTTTTGCATTTGTGAATTTACTAGGAAGGTATAGAGAACAGTTACTTGAAATCAGTTTTGAGTTTGCAGAATGGAAAGGACAGAACTAGTGTTGAGTTTAATTTTTTCTGTAAAGAGAAAGAAATGAACCATTTCTCAAACATTTTAATTCACAGATGTATATATTTACATGAGTGTAATGTACATGTATATTTATACTAGTTTAAATGTAAATCTATGATTAAAAGGATTCTTTGGGTACAGAGGGATAGTAAAGGAGGAAAGGTGTTTTCTAGGCATGCAGCCAATTCCATTTTAATTCCATTTTAATCCCTGGCACTGCATATTTTATCCTGAGCTTTACCAAAGGTAATTCCTGAGCAAAGAACCTGTAATTACCTCTTGAGCACCTATAGGTAGGCTGCAAAACAATAAAAACAAAACAAAAGAATTTATTTTGTATAATCTATGTTAATATTGTTCCACATCAGAGAAAAGAGGAGTTCCCACGTTACTTTGTATTTGTCTTGAAGAGCATCTTTTATTCATTTCTATCGCACATAATTACAGTAGCTGTTCAATAGCTAGTTTGAGAATTGTGGGAATGTACCTAAAAATTTATCTTTAGAAAACATTGTTCTAGTTTTAAATATCCACTCCCACTATGAAGTATTTTTTGCACTCTAGTGTCTCTTATAATAATAACCATTGTTTATGAAGAGAAACTTATATTGAATTTCAAATATCAAGGTGTTCTATTGTTTTAAAAATAATTGTAAATAAGTAACTGGAAAGTTTTTAATAAAGAACATTATAAACACTAGAATCATACTGTGTATTTAAATTTAAAACCTTGGCAGTCGCAAAATTTTGAAAACTTTATAAAATATACTTAACCTAAATATAGATGGCATTTACAACTGTTTAATGCTTTCTTTTCAAAAATGAATACAAATTTGGGAATTGAGTTGTTTCTATTTTTATCTAAATTAGAGTGTAAAATAAATCTTTTTATAATAAATTAAGTCTCTTAAGTTTTATATCTTCTTATTCTCTTCAATATACTCAGTGCCTTGGCATGGAGATCTAATAGAAGTCCCATTTTATTCCTTCCAAAATATTTCAACTACTTTTTTTTTCTACTTTACTACCTTAACCAAATTAATTAGCATTTCTTCCTGGTCTGAAAATGCATTAATAAATCTTTTTTTAAAATTACTTTCATGTCTTTTTACTATAAAATAACACAAATACAAAAAGTACGTATATTGTTATTGTACTTGATATGTAATACACTTTTTAAAGGGGCCATATACAGAGCTGCTCAGAAGTTACTCATGTCTGTGATCTCCTGAATCACTCCTCCCAGGCTTGGGGGACCATATGGAATGCATGGGATCAAACCTGGGTCAGCCACATGTAAAACAAACTTCCTTTCTGTGCTCCAGCACCATGATACACTTTTTAAATATAAAATCGTCTTGTTAATAGCAGTAAAACTTTGTACTACTATATTAACATTTTGAATTACTTTAATCTTTTGTAACCTAATCCTATCTTCATGGTACAGGACACATTCATGAACTTATATAATAGCAACTTGTCACAACTGTATCAAGTACCTCACAGTTATAAAATGCAATGAAAGAGGCCTATGGAGGACAATGTACTCCAAATTAATTTCATTATATACTTCCTAAAACAAATAATCCCAAAGATTTAACCAAACTTTTGATATTAAAGTTTTAGAATGTTCCCCTATTTTAGCTCATTTTCTTCTGAGAAAGATAAAGCTTTTTATAAAATTTAGTTAGATATTTCCATAATTTTGGAAAATTTTATTAGATAATTCCAGTATTATAGATTACTTATATAAAATATCTAGTACTATCTCATGTTTCTTTTTTGTTTGATTTTTGGGCCACACCCAGTGACACTCAGGATTTACTCCTGGCTATGCACTCAGAAATCTCTCCTGACTAGGGGCACAATATGGGACATCAGGGGTAGAACCAGGTCCATCCTGGATCAGTCGCATGCAAGGCAAACACCTCATCGCTTTGCTATTGCTATCTCTATCCTACTATATATGAACATCTTTAACATACTTGCTCAGCTTGCTTCTTCTAATCTAGCCAATACCTTATTAATACAATGAAAACTAGCAGTAGTCCTTGCATTATAAAAATCATGATCACCCCCATTTCTGCTATATGTTTTATGTTCTTTATTAAATATGTCATCTACTTTTTACTTGGCTATTTCTATAGAACTTATATTATGTGGGTAGATTTGATAAAACTATTTCTGACTATATTAACTTTTTATCAGTTCTTTTCTTTGTAAATCCTGATTATTTTATGTATTGTGTGGCTATATGACACTATTTCAGGCTTAAAGATTTATGGCCAATCTTTTTTAGAAATTTGTCACATAGCAATATTTAGTTATTTTCTTCAGCAATGTAATATTTTATCTGCCCGGTGTTGTACATTAATTATTTAATGGTTTCTAAATATTTCTAATGCTAATAACTTTACTGTGATACACTCATTTAGTTACTATTCATGTTTTATATTTCTCATAAGTACATTTACCATATGGTCCTTCAAGCACTATCTATCAGGAGTTTATCCCTGAATGCACAGCCAGGGAAAAGCCTTAAGCACCAATGGATATAGCTCCCAGACAAATAAAAAAACAATATAAATAAATTAAGAGTAATACTTTAAATTTCTGTTTGCTTTCCCCAATTCCATTATGGTCTTTTTTATATTTATTCATAAAATGTTGTAACTAGAAAAGTTGCATATAAAATTTTCTTGTTTTGCTTAATTAATACTTATGTTTATTCTTAACACTTACATTTTATTTATAAAACTTTACTGAATCACTGTAAATTACAAAATTATAAAGGATTGAGTTTCAGGCATCTGATGGTTCAACACTAGATTCCTTCATTAATCTCTAATTTCTTACACCAGTAGACTCTAGGTTCTGTCTTACCCCCCAGCCTGCCTCTATGATACCTTTTCTCTGTATTCCTCCCTGTCCCCCTTCTAGGATTTCAATGATTTGAAATATTACAACAGATAGGATATCATGCATGACACTTTACCTCCTTTCAGCACCTGGACCTGATTCAGAATGGCCACTTTTCTCTATTATTGATTGTCATTCTGGTCCCTTCCCTGACCTATTCCACCCACAAACCCCAAGTGGTAAGCTCTTACCAAGAACGATTTCTCCAGCTCTTCATTTCTATTACCTTAGATTACTCCCTATTATGTTTCCTAGTAGTCCACATCTGTGTGAGATTATTCTGTTTCTTTCCTTTTCTCCCTGACTCATTTCAGTCAACATGATATGCTACATGTATCAGAAAATTACATGACTTTATCTTTTTAATGGCCCCTTAGTATTTAGTCAGAATATGTATTATAGCTTCTTCATGATGTTATCTGTTCTAGCACATTTGGGTTGTTGCCAGATTTGTGCTATAGTGAATAGTGATGCCATAGATATAGAAATGTAGATACCTTTTCTGCACTGAAAATTTTAGACATTAGAGATTGTTTTTAATAATGGAATTGTTGGATAGTATAAAATTCAGTTCTTGTTTTTGAGGAACATTATATTATCTTCCAAAAAAAAAATAAAAAACTGGACAAGTCAACATCCCACCTGTAGTGAAGGAGGCTTTTTTTTTTCCCTATTCATGCCAACACTGCTTGTTGTTTTTGATTATTTTTTGTTTTGCTTTATTTTGTGACTTCAGTCTCTGTGACATCAGTTGATATTCTTTTTCTTGAAGAGTTCTATCAAAACTTTATATATCTTGGTTAACCCCTAATCAGATTAATGATGGGCATATAATTTCATTAGCCTGTGTGAATCGTTTTGGGGGGTTATTCATGTCATCATTCCCGTTGCAATGCAAACCTTCTTAATTTGATGTATGCCCATTTGTTTATATTTGGTTCCACTTACCTGATCAGTGCAGATTTTTTTTCTTAAGGATACCTCTAGGGCCCGGAGAGATAGCACAGCGGCGTTTGCCTTGCAAGCAGCAGATCCAGGACCAAAGGTGGTTGGTTCGAATTCCGGTGTCCCATAGGGTCCCCCGTGCCTGCCAAGAGGTATTTCTGAGTAGACAGCCAGGAGTGACCCCTGAGCACTGCCAGGTGTGGCCCCCCCCAAAAAAATAGGATACCTCTAACTTGAAAATTATGGAGAGCCTATGCTTCTCTCTCCCCTTCCCTCCCTCTCTCCTCTTTCCTTCTCTTCTTTCCAGCCTCCCTCCTTCTTACCCTTCCACTCTCCCTCTCTCTACATGTATATTATATATACACAGATATAATATATAATATGTATATATTACAGATTCAGATCCAATCTTAAGGACTTTTATCCAATTTGTTTGGCTTTCTGCATGTTAGAAAGAGATCTGTATTTATATTGTTGCATGTGGCAACAACCTATTTTTCTAGCACCACTTACTGAAGAGGATTTCCTTCCTACAATTCATATTTTTTCCTCTCAATCAAAGATTAATTAATTAAATACATATTTTCTCTCTTTGAATTTTCAAATTCTATTACATTGATCTGTAGTTCTATTTATTTATTCCAGTATCACTGTGTTTTTATTACTTTCACTTTGTAGTAAGTACAGTTTGAGTTGGAGAAAATCATATCTTACATCTTTTTGTTTGTTTGTTAGTTTGTTTGTGTTTTGGGACACACCCAGTGATGCTCAGGGGTTACTCCTGGCTATATACTCAGAAATTGTTCCTGGCTTGGGGGACCATATGAGATGCCAGGCATTGAACCGAGGTCTGTCCTGAGTCAGCCGCCTGCAAGGTAAATGCCCTATGACTGTGCCATCGCTCTGGCCACACCCTCTCATCTTTTTTATCCAGAAGATTGATTTGGATATTTAAGGGTCTAGGATTATTTTTAGATATATGCATTTCAAGTATTTTTGAAAAATATTATGGTTACCCCTATAACCCTATATATATATATGTATGTATATATCTATCCTTACAGAATATGTCCCTGTAGAATAGCCATTGCACTGAACCTGTATAATGAATTAGCGTATATTGCCATTATGATAATGTTAGATATTATTCCTTCTCAACCTTGAGCAGGAGCTGTTTCTATCTCTAGTCTCATCATATATATTTCTTTATATATATATATATATATATATATATATATATATATATATATATATATATATATATATATACATACACACACACACACACACACACACACACATTTATTTGTTTGGCTATACCTGGCAATGCTTCAGACTTGTTCATGATTCTGCACTCAGGAATTGTTCCTGGTAGTCTCAGGAGACCCTGTTACAATTCCTGGTAGTCTCAAAGGTGTCAAACTTGGGTTGGCTGCATGGAAGGCAAATGCCCTATTTACTGTGCTATTGCTCTGGCCTCCTCATTGTTTATTTATCTAGTCTTTTGTAATTTTATTTGTACAGGACTTTCTCCTCTTTAGTTAAGCTGATTCAGAGGTACTAGGTTTTTTTGAAGAACAGTTATTAATGGGATTGCTTTATTAATTCATTATCTCTTCTACTTTATCATTTGTATATCAGAAAGTCATTGATTTCATGTGTTTATTTTGTAACCTGCTACTTTACTATAAAATATATCTAGGAGATTTTGTAGAGTATTTATAGTTTCCTAACTATACTATTATGTCATTTACAAAAGTGAAAGTTTGACTTATTTTTTCCAAAATAACTTTCATAACTTTGCATTGCCTAATTACAGATGACAATTACTTCCAATACTACATTGAATAGAAGTGCTGAGGGCAACCTTGCATTGTACCTGATCTCAGAGAGAATTTTAGTTTTTCCCCATGTGTGCTGTACACTTGTGTTAAGTGGCTTTATATTAAGAAAAGTTTCTTTAATTCTTATTTTAATGAGAAATTTTATCATGAAAGTTCTGCATCTTATCAAATGCTTCTCTACATCTACTAATAGAATCATATTATTTAAATTTTTTTCTAATTTTATATGCTTTATTGCATTTATTGAATTGTAAACTAGCCTTGCATATTAGATATGAATCCTACTTAGAATGGATGGTTCTGATATTTCTGATAGTTATTAATGTTTTGCTAATATTTGTTAGTATTTCTTTGAGGATCTCTAATATGTTCATCAGGGAAACCAGTCTATAATTCTTTTTTGTACTTTCTCTGACTGTTTCTGGTATAAGAGTATTTTTTGTTTCATAAAAACTTTTTGAGATTGTTTCTCATTCCTTGATTTACTGTAAGAGTCTGAAAAAAATTGTCAGTAGCTCTTTGTTATAGGTTTGAAAGAACACACAAGTGAATACATCTGAGACTGGGCCTTTGTTTATGGGTAGAGTTTTGATTATCATTTAATTGCCCCTAAAAGGATAGATCTGTTCAGGTGTCTTATATTTTCTTGGTTCAGTCGTAGGAGGTTATAGGAATGCAAACATTTATGCATATTTTTAGGTTCTCTTGTTTCATGACATAAAGATTTTTGAAGTAATCCCTGATGATCCCTTGTATTTCTGTGGTCTCTGTTGTGGTGATCCCTCTTTCACTTTTGATTTTTTTTTTATTTTGCTAGTTGTTTATTGATCTTCTTAATTTTTCCCAAAGAACTAGCTCTTGCTTTCATTAATCTTGTTTGATTGGTGTTTTTTTTTTATTAATTTATTACTGAATTTTTAAGTTAATTTTGTTCATTAATTTCTACCTTAGTTTTATTATTTTCTTCCTCCTACCTGATTTGACCTCTCATTTGTATGAAATTTCCTTCTTTTTTTTTTCTACCTTCTTTTAGTATTCTATCTCAATCATTAGCTTCCATCATTCTGATTAGTATGTATTTATTATCCCTTTTAGCTAGCATCCATCTGTCCTCATGAATCTGGAGAATGTTCTCTTCAACTCTGCAAACTTCTGAGTCATGATTTCTTTAATACTTTACAGGATTTGCTTTTTGGACCTTTTACATTTCAACGATTCTTATGTTTTTCTCTTGCATTCAGCTGAGAATTCTCTTACCTGCTGTTAATTTATTTAGACACTCTTTTTTTCCCCCCATCTCCTGATGTTTTCTAAATGCTTTCTGTAACTCATTTTGACCTTTCTGATTTTGTGTCAGCTACTGTTAGTTTGCTTCTGTACTCTCCCAGTGAGGGTTTTTTTTTTCATTTTTACCTATCAAATTACTTAGTTTTATAATTTCTACATGTAGTTTTCTCATTTATGCTCTCACTTTCTCTTATGTTTTATTGGTTGTCAGTTATATAGTTTATTTGAGTTCATTTAACATCCTCAATGTTTCCTTTCTAAAGTCCATATATATATATATATATGGTATTACTAATTAAGTGTTTAGATATTTTAGTGGTTATATATTTATATTGAAAGACAATGAAACTACAACTATATAGCGTGGTCTTTCTTCTTTACTCTGGTTTTTTTGTTGTCTATATCTGCTAGTAGTATTGTCAGATCATCAAATTTGTGGGTATTTTATTTTATTCAATATTATCCTATTGGTTTTTAAAGCTTTGAAAGTGTATCTCACTAAACAAGTTAGAAAATTCATTTTTAAAACCTGGTAAAAGAAAGATTGTACCTGAGACATTTTGGTTGTCCTTTTTGTATTTCATTTATATTAAATTGTTATTTTTATTTGATATTATATTTCATTTTTTCAGAAGTACCTATTAAACTGTTTTTTTTTTTCACTCTATTTAAGTGTGATATATATTTGGTTTTTGGGTCACACCCAGCAGTGCTCAGGGGATTTTCCTTGCTTTGTGCTCAGAAATCACTCCTGACAGGCTCAGTGGACCATATAGGATGTCCGGCATAGAATCAGGATTGGCCGCATGTAAAGTAAACACCCTGCCTGCTGTGCTTTTATTTTGGCTTCTAAAGTATGATAGGGGCCGAAGAGATAGCATACAGGTAGGGCATTTGCCTTGCATGCAGAAGGATGGTAGTTCGAATCCCAGCATCCCATATGGTCCTCCGAGCCTGCCAGGAGTGATTTCTGAGTATAGAGCCAGGAGCAACCCCTGAGTGCTGCCTGGTGTGACCCCCCCCCAAAAAAAGTGGGATATTTATTAAAACTAATTATTGATTTCATATCAAGTACTTAATCCAATAATTTAATAAGGGCAATTTTAGATTTCAAATATGATTTTTTTTTCTGGTAGACAGAACTTCTGAACTTAAGAGAGAAAATGTTAACTAAAAGAATCCAGTGGTGAATTTATTAATGGAGCTCAAAGTGCAGTACAAACTCTATTGTCCATCTCTAAACATTTTTACAGTAACCAACTGACATTTTTCTGGAAACCACTTAATGATCTGAATTGTCCTTGACACTCTGTCAGGCCTAGTATGTTCTGGAAAAGAACAATCCATATTAAGACATTCTTAATTGTAAAAGTAACTGAAATCCTACCAATATACTCATATCAAATCTCAGACAAAAATTTCAGAAACTTCTAGCTAAAATTAAAGTACTCATCTTATATTTTCAGGTTAAAATTTTCTTTTAGTTAAAGGACTAAGTGGCAAAAGAGTTATATAGATAAAAAAGAACTACAGTACATCATGAAGAGTAGATATTTTTATGAATATTTGAAAACTAGTTTCCTTTAGGTGAAATTTCCTCTCTTGTCAGTGAACAGAGGTTTTCAGTTCTTTTTTATTATTACATAAAAGCAACTAAAATCAGCAGTAGTTTTCAGCTACAAGACCTACCACCCTTAAGAATAGTATGTAACAAAAAGATTAAAACACTTATTTGATTCAGCCTTTGTGAAATGACTATTAATAATTATAAAAACTAGCTAGTACTATTTTAACTATGTTGCTTACACTATAATAAAAAAAGAATTTGAGTGATTCAAACTCTTTGAATTTGTGTCCATGTTCTTTATGTCACCTGCTATCTAGACAAAATTATTTCTAATTAGAAGAGCTTCCAAAACCAGTTTAGTTTTCAAATTCACACAGTTGGAGAAATTTGACAATTTTATTTTAGGTCCAGAAAAAAATTACTTCAGGTAGTAATAAACAGAAAAGGGCCAACTCTATGGCAATAGGAAAGAAACATACAACTCAATTCCTGGGAGTTTGTCTGTTTATATTTTAACAAGGTTACAGTTTATAATTGTTTTTTTTTAACAGATATAGTTGTTTATGATTGAGTTAAAGTCATAGAATATACAACAACCTTCACCAAAGCCCAAAGCTCATTAGTTTTAAGCAAATGAAGGTTTAAAACAGTGTTTCACAAAGTGGGCAAATCTGCCTGTTTAGGGGGACACTAAATGGATAAAAAAAGGAATTGCTAGTCTTTAGTGCAATTAGCAGATTCTTTGCTCAGTAAAGAAGACAGATTTTTAGGTAAAGCTAAGTGTCTTCTTTTCTGAAAAGTTATCTGTTGGACAAATAATTTTGGAACCTCTTATGATATAAAGAATCAGGTAAGGGTAGTTAATGTGATTAAGTTAGCAGTGTTCGTTAATTTGCTCTTATTGAAGAAGATGCATCACTAACATATCAACAAATTGGAAGATAGGGACCCTAACATTTTCTACTTCATTTGATGATTATACTTCAAAAACATGTTACCCTGTTTCACAAGGTATATTTACCTCAGTTTTTAAGTTTATAGGAGTTTTAAACTTTATATGAGTCTGGGAGAAAATTTACATTTTAGATAGGAAGTGAAAGAATATTCCATAATTATAAGTTATCTAAATAAAATGCTTTAATGAAAGGAATAGCAATAGAAGAAAACTGTCTAAAAATTAGTGAACCTGAGAAAAATGAAAGTGCATTGACATTTTAAATCATGATAAAAATAGTTTTTTGATGCAGATATAATAAAGAAATAAATTAAAGGACTGAGTTCAAGAATTGAGGAGTGAGATTTAATCTCTGGAAATAAATTGGCTATGTAAAAAGACACATGTACATGTACATGTTATTTGGAAGATAATACAGAAAGGGGGTGTGGGACTCAGAAAATCTATCAGTCTTAAGATTTTGTAAAAGTATATGAATAACTCCAGTTCTCAAATAATTTCTTTTTTGGTTCTTTTGATGTGCAGTGGCAGAATTTATGCCTTTTTTTTTTTTTGCAGAGTATTACTTTCTTTGCAAATAATAAAAAAAAGATTTTCCACTGTTTGCTATTCAGCATATTTATTGTCTAGAATCCAGTAGTTATGGGCAGGTAGTTAATTTTAATTAATCCCCAGAGGAATTATCTGTTTTCATGTGCATCATCCACCATGTGAAACTACAGTGTGTAGTTAAAGTAGTGTTGAGCTGGATATCAGTGTTAGTGTAATTAGAAGGGTTTTCTTTTACTGATTTTACTGTTTTGAGATTTAAAGTCTCTTCCTAACGGTGTCTAGTAGATATATTTTGCTTTAGTGTTTACTTCAAATGTTATTTTCAATCATTATCAGTGGATGTTTCTGCTTTTGCTACAAAAAAATAAGTGTTTAAAGTAAGCCTTTTCTAAGTAATTTAAGAGAAGAATAGATCAGAACAAAACTACTGAGTTGTTAAATTGCTTCTGTTTCAAATGTCTGTGTATTTTTAGCAAAAAAGAAAGTTACTTCATAGAAGATAAGTATAGTTACCTAAAATTATCTGGATTTTGATATTCAGATTTATAATTTCTTATAAAGTTATACAATTTCTGGGTGCTTACTTCTTTCTTATAAATCTCACTATGTTAAATTAATGACATTAATTTTAACCATTTTATATTAAAATATTATGTGATTGGAAAACAAAAATAATTTAATTTTAATTATTCCTGATTCACTTTTCTTTTCTTTTATGTTGAAAATGAGAATTTTTTTTTAGCAGCAGCATCCCTACTATTACAAACCAATTAAAAATAAGTATCACATTATTTTTATTTTATTGGAGAAAAGATCACCTCTAATTTCTTTTAACTTGGCTGAAATCTTCTGTTTAGAATACATTTTAAAAATCCTTCATATGTATTACATATTACTGTCGTAGGCAATGATGCATGAAACATCAAATGCCAAATAAACTAATTAAAGGCATAACTTTTATTGATAAAACATCCATTTTAATTTTCTTAAAATTTTCAAATAATAGAATGCTTTTCCCTCTAAAAATCATTCAATGAATGATTTGTTTTCATTGGAAATATGTTTTAAGACTATAGTTAATATTATATTAAATGCTTTCATTTTCCTTTAATAATTTCATTATACCATCAAGGAAATTGACATACATGCAGAGTGAACAGTTGTAAAGGACAAAGTTTGAAAAAAACCACAAGGACGCAGTGTTCTCCTGGAGCTTCAGAAATTCATCACTTGTGTGTCAAGCATGTTATTGCCTCTAGGAAAGCACGAACTTCTTAATTGTAAGGAGAGACTCTAGGTAATAGATGTTTAGGATGCCTACGAATCTGAAGACTTTTACAGTAAGAATTTCCAGTTACCAATTCAATTATAAGACAACATTCGATCTCTTGTTAGTCAAATTCTCCCAATAGCACAGTTTCACTGATTTGGGGGTGGGGGGTGATGATTACAATTTGGTAGTTTGTTATTCTTTAATACTGTTGGTTCTCCGAAATGCAGGTGTTTTTATTTTTTTATATAAATAATAACATTCTGGCACAGGTGTTCGTTGAGTAAAATAGTCTAGTTAACATTTTCAAAGCAAATTTTCATAGCATAAATATGCAGATGATGAAGAATAACCCTTTACTGTCGGTGTGATTCTTAGACTGAAAAAGTTAGTCAGTATCACTGTCTTAAAATCATGGAGAAGTAAAATATCCTTACCAAATTTGGGGAAAAAATCAAATTTTTTGATTAATAAAACAAAAAGAAAACATCAGAGTTTAGAGTATCTTTTAATGAAATATCTTTCTACACTTATATTAAGGTATTACAAAGATTCCCATCAATGACTTGTCTTATTGGAACTTCAGACACACAGAATTAAAGTTTCTTGTTTAAAATACAAGCTTTAAATTAGATTTTTTGCTTAGGTATAAAATTCACATTAATTTTATGAATAAATGGGAAATTATAAAACTTGAATGAACCAAGTAAATTAAAAAAATCTTCATAAGCCAAATTAACAAATCTTCATATGAAAATCCTGTTTTATCATTATAAAATAGTATCCAAGTAGCTAAGAGGTAAATTAAAATCTCAATATTAACTTGTGAGTATGATTACTCCTTTCCAAGTTATACTTTATGTTACTAAACGAACATTTTTCTAATTTTTAAGATATATGGTGTATCTAAATTCATTTGCATACCACAACATCACATTGCTAACCACATTTGAATTTGCAGGCTCTGAAATTAGCATCTGCTTCTCATTAATCAACTTATATTTCCTCAGGTGTTAGTGATGTAATTACACTCAGGTGTTTAAGTCTGCTTTATGCATTCTTATTAGTGCAACAACACATCATTTTCACTTTTTTATTCATCTTCAATTGCTTTTTCTATTAATAATTTCTATAGAACTATATGTCTTATTAATGTTATATTGCTGTAATTAGTAATTTTTATCTTTGCTATATTTTACTAATAATATGCTGTATATGATTTATGGGGATATGTTATGATGACATAAATTGTTTTTGTTAGGATTGTTCTTCAGTGAATGTATTTTCCTTTTATCTCTCTATCATTTTTTTCTTTTTTCTTTTTTTTTCTTTTTTTTGCTTTCTGGGCCACACCCGGTGACGCTCAGGGATTATTCCTGGTTTTGTGCTCAGAAATTGCTCCTGGCTTGGGGGAACCATATGGGACGCCAGGGCATTGAACTGCAGTCTGTCCTGGGCTAGCATGGGCAAGGCAGATGCCTTACTGCTTGCGTCACCGCTCCAGCCCCGATCTCTCTATCATTTTCTTTCTCTGTGAATAACTTTATATTTCCTTCTCTCCTTCATTTTGTTTTTTCATTCAACCATACTTCTAGTCAAGGAAATGGCAGTTAAAGATTTGTTCATACTGCCTCATCAGTATCCATACTAATTACAAATCTTTAGATTTCTCAACAAGTTATAAATAAATTTTAGTAAATACATTTTCTGATTAATTTCTTCCAACCATCATCTATTCTAATGCATCTTTAATTATTACAGTAACCTTTATAATATTTTATCAGGATATTGGAAATATACCAATATGAGATTTACTTAAAATATTTTTTCATCAGAGGAGGGATTCAACAAAATATTTGATAAAGCAGAAAATCAAATCAGTAGTGGACGATAAAACCATTTTAAAACAAAGGTCAAAATATTAAAATATGAAAATAAATTATATAGGGACACCATTATTAGGAACAGTATTTACATCAAGTTTTCAGAATGAGAATAGAAAGAAAAGGTGAAAACAGTTACTTGAAGAAACAGTAGCTTAAAACTTTCCTAAACTGGGGGAAGGAAACAGTCATCTAGATTCAGAAAATTGAAAAATATCCAAAGAAAGACAGAAGAGATAATACAACTGGTAGGGCATAATTTGCTTATTTGCTTTGTGCATTGCTACCAGTGCTCAATCGAAGGCATTCAGATTCATAACTGACACTCAAAATTCTCGAAAATGTCAGAATAGTTCTTAAGTGCAGAACAAGGAATAAGCCCTAAGCACTGAAAGAGTTTGTTCCCATTCTTCCACAAAGGTATGTAGAGGATGGCATTTGGGGCCTAAGCAATAGTGGATAGGGTATTTGCATTATATCTTACCAAACTGGATCTGATTCATGGTTTCCATATTATCCAAGACAGTCATGAACGATTCCTGAGTAGAGTCAGGAGTAAATCCTGAATTCTCCCAGGTGTGTCCTAAAAATCAAAAGCAAACATACAACAACAAAAAAGATCCAAACAAAATAGGCCCAAATGCATACACACCAAATCACATTATAATTCAGATTGATTTATATACCTGTACATTATAAGTATAAAAGTCTCAAAATCAAATATCAAAAGCAAATGATCACATAAATGGAAATCTCAAAAAATGTTATCAATATTTTTGTCAGCACAAACCTTGCAACCCAGAAGAGAATAACATTGTGTAAATGTCTCTAAGAAAGACTTCTGGAGTCAAGGAAATAGTACAGGTAGTAAAGAACTTGCCAAGCAAGACATCTATCTGTGTTCAATTTTCAGCACCCCAAATGTTCTCCCGAACACCCAGTTCATTAATTCTGAGCCAGGAAGTAATTCTTGAGCATCATCCGTGTGGCCCAATCTCCAGCTTTTCTCTACCGAAAAAGAAAATGAAAAAGAGCAGACTTCAATCATTAATAACTATCCAGGTAGGTTATTACTTAGAGTTTAAGAATAATCAAGTGCATTACTTAATTTTATACTTTAAAAGCAAAGAAGTATTAAAGGAATTTATCACCGCTAAACTCAAACCTTTAGGTGTAGTACTAGAATTATTTTTTTAATAATTTTTATTTGGACCAAGGTGGATTACAAGTCATTCACAGTAAAAATTTAGGTATATAGTGACATTGAATCAGGGGCATTCCCACCACCAATGTTGTCCTCCCTCTACCCCTGTTCCCAGAATGCATCCCATATCCTCCTCCTTTGCCCCCGGACTGCTGGTATAAGTGGTTCTCTCTATGTCTAGCTTGTTGTAAATTGGGTATCAATCCTGCTGTCGCTGGCTTTAG
The DNA here is from genome assembly GCF_024139225.1 of Suncus etruscus. NCBI lineage: Eukaryota > Metazoa > Chordata > Mammalia > Eulipotyphla > Soricidae > Suncus > Suncus etruscus. The sequence continues at coordinate 75,781,425 of NC_064860.1, read as the reverse complement.
ATTTGGTACATAAGTCTGATCATTTTTTATTTCTACTCAATGTTCATACGACTGTTTGTTCTTGGTGCCCTCCATTATTTCCTCTCAGTTTGACAGAACAAGATGGTTCAAGTTATGTGGTTCTGTTTGAAGGAAAGAAGAAAAAAAGAATAAAAGGGGATCAAAATAAAACAAGCAATAAATGGGAGGACTCCTTCTAGAGGCTATAAATATCAGTTTAAGAGAGGAAAGGAACAAAGGAAGAAAAACAACAACAATACAAAAATAATCAAACAAAAACTCAAAAAGCACCACAGCAATAAAGACAATAACCAAACAATAATTTTGGTCCCGAAATAAAAACAAAACAAAGCACAAATACATAAAACAAAACAAAAATAAATAGCAACAATAACTACTAAAAATTTAATTTATGCTTCTTTTTATTTATTTATTTATTTATTTATTTATTTATTTATTTATTGTTTGTTTGTTTGCATAGGCAAAGTAAATACTGGGGGATTTGAAAGGGAATTTCCTTGGACTAAGAAATACAGGGTTTCTCTGCCCTTGAAGTATACTGTCATGGGCATAACTACAGGCTTCATTCCTGTTCTTTTACTCTCCCCTAGGTCTTTTTGTGGTACTAGATTTTATAAAATAAAATAGAAACCTCTGTTTTATATGTACATTAAGACACTATAATCATAGGTAGGAGGGCTAAAAGGGATAAAGTAAAATATGGAAATTTTTATTATGAGCATAAACTTAATTTTCCATTAATTTAAAATGCATTGTGAGCATAAATACCTATAAACAGGGCAGGAGCAATAGCATAGTGGAAAGGCCTTTGCTTTGCACAAAACCAACACAAGACAGACCCCCGTTTGAACCTCGGCATCCCATATGGTCCCCTGTGCGTGTCAGGAGCTATTTCTGAGCACAGAGCCAGGAGTAACCTCTGAGCCCCACCAAGTTTGACCAATAAAAACAAAACCAAAAAAAAAAAAAAAAAGAAATCCCTATAAACAAAATGTATGATAACTTTAAGACAATATTCTAGATGAAATTAATAAGATAAGAGTAGAATTCAAATCTACAAAGATAACAGTCAAAGTGCAAGTGAAGGTATTTTTCCTCAAATGCTGAGTATACACTCTATCATGTGTGCAAAGAACCAAGAAACAGGTTTTAATGATAGGTAAAATGTTGAAATGCATGGGGCCAGCGAGGTGGCGCTGGAGGTTTGCCTTGCAAGCGCTAGCCAAGGAAGGACCGCGGTTCGATCCTCCTGCATCTCATATGGTCCCCAAGCCAGGGGTAATTTCTGAGCACTTAGCCAGGAGTAAGCCCTGAGCATCAAACGAGTGTAGCCCAAAAAACCAAAAAAAAAAAAAAAAACAAAAATGTTGAAATGCAAAATAAATATCACTGAATATATCAAAAATATTTTTAGGAACACAGTATTCTAAAACTAGAAATTAACCAAAAAGATGTTAAATATAATAAATGTGGAAGCCAAACAACTTAATAATAAATAATTTTGTGTCATAGGAAATTAAATAAAAGAAAAATTTAAAAGTACCTAATGATAAAAAAAATTGAAAACATGAATAAACTGAAAGGATGAAAAGAAAAATAATATTTATAGGGAAACTAAATACCCTCAAATAAATAATCTTAGGCTACACTAATATAAATTAAAACTAAATGAAATGGGCTTGGGGAGAACAGAAGTTATTAAGGTTGCTTGCCTTGTATGTGGCTGATCTAATTTTGACCTTTGTATTTCTGTGTGTTTTTGAAATTCTCCCACTTAATTTTTGATGCCACTTAATTTCCCATTTTGTTTAATTCTTAAATAGCTGTGGTCTTGGATCTATCAAGTCTGTTTTTTTTGGGGGGGGCACACCAGGTGACTCTCAGGGGATACTCCTGGCTATGCACTCAGAAATCACTACTGGTTCAGGGGACCATATGGGACACTAGGGATTGAACCCAGGTCTGTCCTGAGTCAGCTGTGTGCAAGGCAAACCCCTTACTGCTGCGCTATTGTTGCAGCCCCTTTTCCTTTTATTTTTGTTGATGATTCTATTGTGACATATTCATTGAATGTGAACTTGTTTTAAATTTCATATTTTTATTATTGAGTACTAAAGTTAATTCAGTGAATAACAGCAATTACTTAAAATGTTCTAATTTTATATATAACTGTCAATTGTGTCTTTTTAGTCTTCTGTGCTTTAATTTTTCTGTATATTTTCTCTATAACCTGATGCCTAATTTTCACATATTTTTTATTATTGTATTTGTCACCAGTCATGTCTTGCTTTCTAACCAGCTCTGGCTAATGAATTTTATTATGCTTTACTTTATTAAATTTAGACTTTTTTCCTTCATAGCTTTATTATTATGGCAATATTTACTATGACATTTCAATTTTGTCCTTTTTTATTCAGTTATTCTTTAAACTTTACAAATAATGTAATGGCAATGAAAAACTTCAGTTATTAAATGTTTTCAAGTCCTTAGTTTACTGATCAATTTTTAAATATCAAATTTTTCAAATATGTCTGGAGAAAGGTACTGCATCTGGGTCTTTTGTCTTTTCAATCTATCCTTCACTTTAAATAGCACACAATGTATTTGTTATAATTTTAATATCTTTTATTACTATTGTCATATGAATGATTTGGACATAAACAGCAATAAAGCATGACCAATCATAGTTGAGATATAGACAATCTTTTACTTACAGACACAGAATATTAGATATATTTTAAATACTTAGGGGGAATTGGGGTCACAAACAGTATTACTAAGAGCTTATTTGTGGTTCTGTGCTTAGGGTCAAGGATTACTCCAGTGCTGTTGGGGACATACATGGATCCTGGGCCAAATAAAGATCTCAATTGAAGTGACTACACACTTCTTCTATTATCATTCTTTGATTTTCTTTTCTGTTCTGAGTATTTAAATAAATATCAACTATTTTAATATGTTATGACTCTGTTTCATCAAGAAAAATGTATGAATATTTTAAAGGGAAACAATTTTTATATTTATTCCTATTCACCCTCTAACAACTTACATTAACATTATATAATTTAATAACTTACTAAAAAACAGTATTTCAATGTAACTAACTAAACTATATATATATCTTATTCAATGCTCTTTTTCTCTTTTAGGATTGCATCCAAAATTCTGTATTGCATGTTGTTATTACTTCTTAAATCCCTCTGGGTTGTGAAAATTTCTCAGCTTCCTTGTTTTTCAAGGTTTTGACAATTTTGAGAAGATATTAATCTGGTATTTTGTAAAATATCTTACTATTGAGATTTGTCTAATGTTTATATTATGGATTGCTTGATGTTATGGGTATTGGGGACTAATCCCATAAAGAAAAAATGTCATTTTATCACATTTTAGCAAGGGAACTTACTGTAAGATTGTCTTACATTTATCACTGCTAATGTTAATCTTTGTCATTTTCCTGAGATAAATCTTGTTTCTTTGCTATAATGTCAGACAACATTCTCATCTCTCCTTATTCCCGTACTGTTCAGTTTGGATAATGTCACTGTGCAAGCAAGGTTTGGGGAGTTATGTTCAATCTTCTTAAACAAATTATTTAGAATTTTTCCACAAGGGATAGATATTTTTCTCTTCTTCACTGATATGTTTATTCAGTTTTTTTTTTCTCATATCAGTATGGACTCAAGAAACCAATTTTTAGGGCTTTTGTATTGTTTCAGCTCTAGTCATCAGAGTTCTTTTATTTACTTATTTAAAGTGTTGAGAGGTAAATTTGAGAAACAGTTGGTGGATTCAAGGACTATGTCTGGCTCTGGGCTCCTGAGTGTTCCCTGAATGTAATTTGAGAACTATAAACTGTGCTGAATATTCAATTGTGGGGAGTAGCAAGCAAGACAAGTCCCTATGTCTTTGTGCTATATTTCACAAATCAATAACTTGTTTAATTCCCCTATTTGTTTTCATGTAAGAGGAGACAGAAAAGAAATATGAATATTTTAAAAACTACCTTTTTATTATATGAGATATTCCAATAGTCAACTATTTCTCTCTAGATCACTGAAAACTTTGGTTTGGGCCTGTTTGGTTTTATTTTGTGGGGAAGAGGGCAATGCTGTCAAGATGCTCAAGATGCGAACATTCCCAGTCTGGGAACATTTAGCCAACTGAGCTAGATGATTCTATGATGGGCGCTAAGGAAGAATGGTGCTAGCAGGCTGCAAAGTTGAGAACTGTCACATCCATCTGCTAATATTCAAAGGTACTAGGTGGGACTTAAAGGACAAAGGGATATGCTGGGAATAGGGGACAAGCAGTGAGCTGTACTGATAATCAAACTGGGAACTCATTACCTGAGAGAAAAGTATCTTTCTGGTCCTAGTTTTATTACTGTTACTCACTGTTTTTAGGTTTTTTAAATTAATGTATTTTATTCTGTGAATTTGGGCATATATAATACCTTTCAAGATTAAAGAAAAACTGGCAAAATTACAATTTGTTTTTAAATTTTATTTCTGATCACCGGATGCCAAAGATTCAAGCAGAGACAAAGTATTTGGTCTGATGTAAATTACTTTCAAACACTTAATACAAAATGTGAGGAGAAATAAAGAAAAATTATTTCTAAAATGAATATAAAAAATAAGAGTATTCTTATTTTGCCACAGAAATTTATAAAATCAACTAGCAGATTAAAACAAAAGCTCTAATAAATAGTGGATGAATACTGTTCTTAGTATAGATAGCTATATTGTGAAATCTATTTATTGAATATTGAATATTTTTGTATTTGGATAATGTATATGGCATAAAAAACAAGATTTTGCTTATATCATGACATTTTGAGACAATGAATTTAAATACTAGTAATGTAGTATTATAGTTTTGCTATGTAAACAGAGTATAACTATAACTGTTTATAATTTTTAGTAATAAAATTATTACTCCTTTAAAAACTGCTCTTTCTGACCCTTTTCATTATCTAAAGTGAAGGTGGCCTCACCTACACAGACTTAAAAAACTTAATGGGATTTCACTAAGCATACCACTGCTTCAGAAATAATGAATGATACAATAAAAAGAAAACAAAGAAATATTGGGACACCAAAAACTTCCACATGCCTTTTTGTACCAAATAAGAAATTTCTTTGTCTGAATATTTTGCTTTGCTTTATTTGTTTGTTTGGGAGATGCATACCTGTTCTCAGAACTTACTTGACATCATGCTAAGATCACTCCCGGTAGTGCTTAGGGACCCTATGTGGTGCAAGGCATTAGATCTGTGTCAACCGAGTTCAAGGTAAGCATTTTGTCAGCAATATTATCTCTACAGACCTGTCTAAAATTTGAACATAGATATATGTTGAGTTACATTTGCTTTAGGACAGCTTGAGCAAAATGTTCCTTCCAATTATATTATACCCACTGCAAACGCATTAAGTTTTGTATGATATTCATCTGAGTACTATGTATGTCTTCCAAAAAATTACAAGTAAAATAATAACTTCTGCACAAATTCTACACTCATGACATTTGAGTGAAAAAATTGTAATTGTAAAGACACTGATATAAAAGGAAATTATTTTATTTTTTATAATATATGTGCTTATACAATGAATTTTCCTACAAGTAATATGTTTTACCAGAGCCATACATATTTGTAGCAAATTTTAATTTGTATTTAGTTTAAACTATTTAAATATTTTCCTGAAAAATTTCACCAAAATGTTTTTTTAAGTATAGTACTGGGAATGTGACTCTGTGATACAACATTTGTGTATGTAAGGTCTAGGGTTTGACTACCAGGAGTAAAAAAAAAATTCTAGTTATTATGTGTTTGGTATTTTTCACATATCTTTCTATCTCTTCCTGTAACAGTTTCTTAATTATAGTCTGAGAGGAGAATTTTATAAACTTTATTTCTTTAAATTTATTGCTTCATTTTTCTGATTCAGGATATTTTTTTATAATTTTTATTTTATTCATAGTGGCTTACATATCATTCACATCAATATTTTAGGTACATATTAACATTGAATCAGGGAAATTCCCACCACCGAATTGTCCTCCCTCCACCTCCATTCCCGTCCTGCCTCCCATAGCCTTCACCCTCACCCCCGGGGCTGCTAGAATGAGTGGTCCCCTCTGTGCCTAGCTTACTACTTAGTGATCTTTCAACTGTTTGGCAATGCTACCTCCATTATATCCCCCTCTAATTGGGAGGCGGGACTAGATAGTGAAGGTAATGTGGTTTAGTTTGAAGAAGAGAAAAGTAATAAAATGGGGTAAAAATCAAATATGCCGAACATGGCCGGAGTCCTTCTAGAGGCTCTCATCCTCGGTTTGAGAGACGAAGAGGAAAAAGAATGTGGAACACCACATCAGCATAAAAAGAAGTACCAAATAAAATATTCAGTGAGTGCTATAGCAATAAGGATAGGCACAAAATGGAAGAAGAGAAAAGAAGAAAGAAAAAAAAAATGGAGACAACCATTTTAATATCCACACCAAATCAAAAAAATCAACAAAAGCTAGATAAAAAAATTATTATGTGCTTTCTCTCTCTCTCCCTCCCTCTCTCCCTCCCCCCCCCGTCTCTCTCCCCCCCCCCCACATAGGCACAGTAAACATTGGAGTCATTTGAAAAAGAATTCCCTTGGTCTAAGAGATCCAGGGTTTTTCCACCCTTGAAGTCTATTGTCATGGGATTAACTATAGACTCCTTTCTAGTTCATTTACTCTCTCATTGGTGCTTTTGTGGTGTCTGGGACACTTCTGCTCCATCCTGGGTGGTAAAATCAGGTCTCTGTATCTAGAGATCTCCGTCTCTGCACATGTCAAGGATGGAACTTATGGTGGTCTTTCTTTGTGGTTCTAGAAGTTCTGTTTCTTAGTGTCATTATAGTCCGTCTTCTGTGTTTGGAGGTCTTGGTCCTTGCGCTGATCCTAGGTTGGAGCCTGGGATAGCATCTTTCGTTGTTACCAGAAGACCCATACAGTTTCTACTGTCTCAGTCATACCTCTGGAATTAGAGATCATGGTTGTTGTGCAGGTCGTAGGTCAAACCCTATACTAGGTTTTTTTCTTGGTCCCAGGATACATACTGCCCAGTCATGGTTGTATCAACCAGTCATCTATAGATTGCGATCTTGGTTTTTGCACAGACTAATGTTTGACAAGTCTTCTGATATTGTCTGATCATTAGCTGATGAGGTAGGATAATCTGCTCTTAGGTCAGGTTGTTCCCAATTTCCTCGTTGTCAGGATATCCTATTCGTGCTGGGCCATGTTGGTGTTTGAGCAGTATTAAGGATGTCCCAGGTTGGATTTGGTTCCTGTAGCTGTTGTGAAGAACTGTGTCGTTTCTATGCCTGGGATCCAGGGTTCCAGGCTGGAAGGTTGGCATCTAATAACCTGGGGTCTAAGTTGGGTCCACATGACATATATTCAAGGTGGGAGATGCCACTGTGTTGTTAAAAAGTATGAGTTCTTATCCCTAGTAGATCGGAGCCTGTTTTTAAACATAACCTTACCCCTTTTATAAGTATGCCTTTGCAGGAAGAGATAGTGCTACATTATATTGCCATTGCATTTGGGGGTAGAAAGAGAAAAAAACAGAAGCAATTCACATACCCATAAAAGATAAAATAGAGGTAAAAATATATGTGCTCCCATGTATATAAAGAAAAAATAGTTATTTTAGATAAAAATTTAAAAAATAAAATAAAAAAATTAATTAAAGGAACAAAGTGTTGCAGGAGACTACCTTATATTTGGGGAAAAGCAGGTAAAGAGGTAGTGTTATATAGGGCTTTTACTTATAATGGAACTATAGGTTTCCCCATTGTCTTTTGAGATTTTCTTGTGGGGAGTGGTTTCCCAGGTGCCTTTTCATCACATACCCTGACCTTCTTGAGATTGGCAAAAGATTTGCGGCAGGGAGGTCTTGGGTAGAGTTCTTGCATTGGGAGTCCTTTTAGAGCTAAGTCCAGTTTCAAGCAACAGTCTGCGTTGGGAAGAGTTGGTAAGGAGGGACAGATCTTGTGAGTCAGCAGGGGTATTGGTTGTTTTTTCTTGCTGGGTATGAGGTGTGGGTTTGGGTGGACATCCCTTCGCTTCAGTGCTGGATACTGGTTCGTTGGGGTAGAGGGTCAGTTTTGATGCCTAATAGATTAATAACTGAGGGTGAAGAGTTTCAATAAGTTGGGAAATCTAGATGGGATTGAGGGGTGAAGGGATAGTCAGATTTCTAACCGGGGGAAAAGGGGGAAGTATATGGAGGGGGCAGAAAAGGAGAAGGCAGCAGATAAGATTGAAAAGATAAAAAAGAGGGAAAAAGTAGTGAGAAGTTACAAGGAAAGAGCAAAGAAATGTTAGTTTGCTTGAAAGTTTTTGATGAGTAGGCCCTGTAGCATAGCTCTGTACGTCACAGTTGCTGCTTTGGTGATCTGCCTGGTCACGTACTTCAAGTCCTAAAAGAAGTTATAACCTAGAAATAAAGGGTATGTTAAAGAGTTTTATCGAGACATCTTCATATCTCAAGCTGGGTATGGTATCTCATGTGACTGAGTCCCGAGGTGTCATCTTATATTGTTCACCCTTTGTATCCAAGAACGCCTGTGGACAGAAATGTTGAGAGGTTATTTTAGATATAGTAAGATTAAGGCATTAAATCATATTATTTTGAAATGCTTCCATTGGAGTCAATGATTTCCCATGGTAATCTTTACCTGTAATTCTGTATAGGATCCCTAAGAGATAATTGTGGGCATTCGTAGTAAAGGGCTGACTACGTACCTGTTCTCTCTACGCTGCTGTTTTTGCTGTTGCTAGTTTCTTTATGGTATAATGTGTAGTCAAGAGTTTGTGCTGTTGTTCCTCTTTCATGAGATTTGGGCACTACTCCCCAGTATATATTGGATGTTACAGTGTTTGGAGTTTCTACCCAGTTGAACCCTGTTATTTGATCATTGAGTATTAGTTGTATATTTGGTGTATTTTCTAGGTGCTTCAGAATAGTGCTATCATTCTATGTTTATCTTTCATCTTCTGGCTTACTTCGTTTAGCATAATATGTTCTAGGTCCATCCACGTTGCTGCAAAGTCTATGATTGTATCATTTCTGACTGCCATGTAGTATTCCATTGTATATAGATACCACATCTTAATTATCCACTCATCTGTTGTTGGACATCGAGGTTGGATCCAGGACTTGGCTATTATACTGAGTGCTGTGATAGTGGGATACACACATACTTTGGAATGAATGTCCTTTCGACTTGGGGATAGATAACTAGGAGAGATATTGCTGGGTCAAAAGGCAGTTCAATTCTGAGTTCTTTGAGCACTCTCCAGACTGTTCTCCATAGGTGTTGGACTAGGGGGCATTCCTACCAGCAGGGGATGAGAGTGCCTTTCATACCACATCCCTGCCAACAAAGACTGTTCCCATTATTTTTGATGTGAGCCATTCTCACTGGTGTGAGGTGGTACCTCATTGTTGTTTTGATTTGGATTTCTCTGATGATGAGTGAAATTGAGCATGTTTTCATGTGTTTGTTGGTCATCTTTTGGTCTTCTCAAAAAGTGTCAATTTATTTTGTCTCCCCATTTTTTATTGCTTTATTTGGTTTTGGAGGCTCAGCATTCTGAGTGCTTTGTATATTCTGGATATCAGCCCTTTATCTGATATGTTGAGTGAAAAGATTTTTTTTCCATTCAGATAACTGTCTTCTTGTGTTAAGTAGGGTTTCTTTTGCCATGCAGAAACATTTTTGTTTGATATAGTCCCATTTGTTTATGTTTGATGCTAAAGTTCTTGCCATTGGTGCTCCGTCCTCAAAGACCTTTTTGATATATAGGTCTTTGAGTGTTCTGCCTATTTTATTCTTATAGATCCGGGTCTGATTTCAAGGTCTTTGATCCATTTTGAGTTGACTTTTGTATAAGGAGTGAGGTAAGGGTCAATTTTCAATTTCTTACATGTGGTTTTCCAGTTGTACCAACACCATTTGTTGAAGATATTTTCTTTGTTCCATTTCAAATTCTTGGCTCTTTTGTCAAATATTAGTTGACTGTATATCTGGGGGTTTATGTCTGGAAATTCTGTTCTGACCCACTGATCTGAGGTCCTGTCTTTGTTCCAGTACCATGCTGTTTTGATCACTATGTCTTTATAGTATAGTTTTAAGTTAGGTAAAGAGATGCCACACAGCTTCTTGTTTTTCAGTATGTGTTTGGATATCCTGGGTCCTTTGTGGTTCCAGATGAATTTTATGATTGATTTTTCTAAGTCTTTAAAGAATGATGTCTGAATTTGGATCGGGATTGCATTAAATTTATATAGTAGTTTGGGTAGGATAGTCATTTTGACTATGTTGATTCTACCTATCTATAAACTTGGGATGTTCTTCCATTTCCTTAGATCATCTTCAATTTTTTCTGGAGTGTTTTGAAGTTTCCCTGCTTTAGGTCCTTCGCTTCCCTTGTAAGTTTGATTCCTAGATACCTTATATTTTTGATGCTATTTTAAATGGAGTTGTATTTTTAATCTCTCCTCAGCTTTGTTATTTGTATTACTGCTTTTGCTGTGTCCCACACATTTTGACAAGTTGTATCTTCATTATCATTTGTCTCAAGGAATCTTTTTATTTCTTCCTTGAGTTGCTCTTTGATCCAGCTGTTGTTGAGCAGCATGTTGTTTAATCTCCAGGTATTAGTTTTCTCCATTGCTTCTTCTTGTAGTCATTTTTGACCTCTGTTACATGGTGATCTGATAGGGTGCTTCTAATGATTCTTACATTTGTGGTCTTATAAAGGTTCAATTTGTATCCTAGGACGTGGTCTATTCTGGAGAAGTTTCCATGTGGGCTTGAGAAGAATGTGTATTCTGCTTTCTGGGGTTGGAGGGTCCTATATAAGTCTATTAGCCCTAGATCTTCTAAGTTTTTATTTAGGAATGTTATTTCTTTGTTAATTTTCTGTTTGGTGGATCTGTCCAGTGGTATAGTGGGGTATTGAGATATTCTATTATTATCACATTTCCCCTCATGTGTTTCTTCAGATTTGTGAGCAGTTGCCTCACATATTTTTCTGGCTCTACATTAGGTGCATAAATATTGACCAGGGTTAGTACATCTTGATCTAATGTTCCCCTGATCAGTAAATCGTGATCCTCTTTGTCTCTTGTCACTTTCTTGAGATTGAATGCAATTTGGTCTGATATAAGAATGTCTGTCCCTGCTCTTTTTTGTTTTCCATTAGCCTGAATATTTAATTTCCATACTTTTATTCTAAGCCTGTGCTTGTCCTGTAGTTGTAGGTTCTCACCTACAACTTGCTTCTTGCAGGCAGCAGAAGTCAGATTTATGTTTTCTAATCCAGTTCTATACTATGTGTCTCTTAATGGGAGATTTTAGTCCGTTAACATTTAGGGAGATAATTGACAGAGAGGACTGTTGTGCAGTTGTGTTGTGTAGGGTGGTTCTTGTTACAATCGGGGGTTTGGATTTTGTAATTCGTCTCTGAGTAGGTCATTTAGGGTTGGTTTTGTTTACACAAATAATGCAAGTTCGTTTTGATTGAGAATATTTTTAATCTGCCCTCCCATATGAATGAGAGTTTTGCTGAATATTGGACCCTAGGTTGGAAATTTCTTTCATTCAGGCATTTAAATATGTCATTCCATGTCCTTTCTTGAATTATTTCAAATGGGAGATCTAGTTTGATTCTTATGTCCCTTCCTTTGTATTTGAGGTTTTTTTCTCCCTTATTGGTTTAAGAAGATCATTGTTCTCTTTGTTTGTTTGTTTGTTTGTTTTGCCATTTGGATTACTATATGTATTGGTGTTAGTTTATTAGGGTCTATTTTATTAGGAACTCTCTTCACATTCTGGATTTGCACTGAATCTTCTTTCCAGAGGGTGGGAAAGTTTTCTGTTATTATTTCCCTGACTATTTGTTCTTCCCCTTTTCCTATTTTCTCCTCTTCTGGTATACCCACAATTCTTAGGTTATTTCTTTTGTCCTTGTTCATTAGATACTAGACTTTTCCTTCCAGTGCATTGCCTTTTATTTCCTTGCTGGTTTCTTGGTCATTTTTTTGTTTGCAGTTTTTCTCTGAGTTCTTCAATGTGCTTCTCCAACTGTGTGTTTCTCCTCATAAGACTAGTTATATTGTCTTTTAATTCCTTCAATTCCTTTTGTATGGAATCTCTCATGTTCTTTAATATTTCTTCTTTAACTTGGCTGATTTGTTCATCCATAGATTTCTTATACTCGGTGGCTAACATTTCTTTCATTTCCTTTATCAATTCTTGCCTTTCCTTCCTCATGGCTGCTTTTAGGTCTCATTCCCACGGATCTGTGCATTTTGGTGGACTTGGGAACTTGCTAGGGTTTCTCTCCGTATCTCCAGATGTTAGGGTTCTCCTTAATTTACCCACATTTCTTTGCATTTATTGGTGTGGCTTGGAGTGCTGTGCCTTCTGAGTTCAGCTTGCTTTTGCCCCCTGTGGCATGGGGATGGGTCGCTTCCCTGATCGTTGTTCTAGAGGGGTCTGTTGGGTGAGCTCACTGAGACTCGGCTCCTCTTGTGCTCTTTAGAGGGGTCTGGTCTGTTCTTCCCTTTTGTTGCCAGCTAGTGCAGTTCCGCTCCTGGCCACTATGGTGGAGGGTGCAGTTGAGCCTAGCTCCCTGCCCACCCTCCTTTCCCTGGGGGTCAGTGGAGCTCCACCCCCTCTGAGCCTCAGCCAAGGAATTCCTTCAGCCAGACCCACCTGGCAGCCTCACTCCGCCCCTGGGAGTCCCAGGTGCACTCTGAAGTTCAGGGTGCAGGCTGCTCTAGGATAACCCAAGATCCAGGGTATAGACCCAAGTTATAAGTCCTAGCCCTTCCCAGTGGCGCAGAGTGGGTCAGGCACAGGGTTCTCAGGGTGCCCACATGGGGAGGTGGCTGGGTGGTGCACTCACCCTGTCGGGAGTCGAGTCTGGTGTCCCTGGGGTCAGGTGCAGGGCTGAGGCAGAGTGCAGGGAAACCAGCACCCACATGGGGAGGTGGCCAAGTGGCAGGCGCACTCTCCCTGCCTCCAGCCAGGTCGGGGTCCCTGGGGCCAGGCAATGGGTTGAGGGGGAGCTTGGGGTTCTGGCGCCCATGTGGGGTTGTGGCTGAGTGGCAGGCACACTCACCCTGTCTGCAGCTGAGTCGGGGGTCCCTGAGCTCAGGCGCAGGCTGAGAGGGAGCTCGGGGGTTCGGCTCCCATATGGGGAAGTGGCCGAGTGGTGGGCGCACTCACCCAGCCTGCAGCTGGGTTGGGGGTCCCTGGGATCAGGTGGGGGGGCTTAGGGGGATCTTGAGGATCTGGCACCCACATGGGGATGTGGCCGAGTGGCAGGCGCACTCACCCTGCCTGCAGCCGGGTTGAGGGGGGAGATTCAGGATATATTAACAATACATAGTTTTTGTGAACCTGGGAAAATGTATATTCATCTACTACTAATGAAGCATTAGGAAATAGTCTATAAATGTGAATTACAAGTAGATAACTTTAAAGCTAATTTTGAACTTACAATTTTCTGGCTCTTATGCATGCACATTTCTTATTCACAACTGCTGAAATCCTAACATTGACATACATATTTATTGTTTTTAATCACAGTTATATATTAAATTTTCTACATGTTGTTTATTACTCTTTAAATGAATATTATCAGGGGTACATAGAACTTGAGGTTCAAATTCCAGGCAGGTCTGTAGAGATAGTATTGCTTACAAAATGCTTACCTGGAACATGGTTGACAAGGTTCTAATCCCTTGAACTTCACACTCTTTACACAGGGGGCCAGTTCACTTGTCCCTCTGAAACACTGGAGGGCTGAATTATAGTTTTAAAAAAATATGAACAAATTCCTATGCACACTACACATATCTTATTTTGAAGTAAAAAACAAAATGGAAACAAATGCAATGTTTAAAATGAAGAAAAGTAAGGTTAAATCAACACAGTTAATAGTATTTCAGTGGAAATTATGGGACAAATTTTGGCAGACTGTGGTGTGAGGACCCCTGCCAAAGACTAAGAGAATGCGTCAAAAGATAGAGAGAAGAAGGGGAATTGGAGAATGCTGCACACATCCCACACATGCGCACTGTAGGTCTGGGATTAATCAGCAGCTAAGCAGGACAGGTAGTGTAGTGGCAGCAAAAACACCCAGTAGGCCAAGTAACTGTCCTTGGTGGGCTGCATGTTGCCCGCAAGCCATAATTTGTATCTTTAAGGATTACTATATATTCTTGAAAAACTGACATTTTATCGTAGTGCGATACTTCTTTGTAATTCTAGTGAGGCTGACTTTGTACACATTTAACATAACTATAGTTTACAAAATCATTGGCATGGCTTACTTGTTTATTTTTACTTATTTACTTTAATTATATGTGCCTTTGTATTTTTTTTATTTTTTTGGGCCACACCCGGTAATGCTCAGGGGTTACTCCTGGCTATGTGCTCAGAAGTTGCTCCTGGCTTGGGGGACCATATGGGACACCGGGGGATTGAACCTCTGTCCGTCCAAGGCTAGCTCAGACAAGGCAGGCACCTTACCTTTAGCGCCACCGCCCGGCCCCATGCCTTTGTATTTTTATCAGAATTATTTCAGGAGTGCTCAGGGCACCACTTACCTATTTACAGTGTCAGGTATTGAACTCAGTTGGATGGTGTAAATAAATACTTTTTTTTTTTTTTTTTTGGTTTTTGGGTCACACCTAGCAGCACTCAGGGGTTACTCCTGGCTCTCTATACTTGGAAATCGCTCCTGGCAGGCTCGGGGAACCATATGGGATGCCGAGATTCAAACCACCATCCTTCTGCATGCAAGCCAAACACCTTACCTTCATGCAATCTCTTCAGTCCCATAAGTAAATACTTTAGTATTGGTAATATCTCTCTGGTACTGAATTTTGAGCCAATTAACAATTTTTAACTTTTAATGAGTACTTTTTTCCCCCAGAGTGTTATAAGTGTGTCAATATGTTGAAGTTCTCTGAAACATCCTAGTTTAGTGCTGGAGCAATAGGATGGTGCAAAGATTTTTATATCATACCTGGGCCAGCCACATGCAAAGCATTTCTTTTATAAACAAACAAAACAAAACAAAACACAACCTCTTAACATCTTTTTAACTCTATCTCAAAGTGATTTAATAAAAGACAAAAAAATTCCAGTAAAAAAATGAGATGAAAGGTGAAAAACAAGCTCTTTAACTCTCAACTATCTCTCTGTTCCCATGCTGGATACTTTAAAATGATTATCTGTATTGTTCTATCATATCTAGCAAATGTGTTACTATATCGTATTCTGTGTCCTTGTTTCCTTGTTTTCAATATATATTTATTGCTATTCAAGTTTACTTTCAAGTGACTCTTCTAAAAATCAACTTATTTATATTATAGTAACAAAATAATAGTAATTTCTTCATTTATCTCTTGAATTATTTCTCTTTATTTTTGTTAGATACAAAATGAATAAACATATACATTTTAATCAAAGACGGCATTATTTTAATCAAACACCTTATATATAATTTAACTAGAAAAAGTAAAATAGTTTATTATTTTACTTAATATTACTTTGATATGTAGATCTAAGTTTTTGAATTATGCTCTTTTATAATGTAATTCTTTTAACATTTTTTGCAAGGCAGAATTACTAGTAATACTTTTTTAAATACTTATGTGCTTGAATAAAAATTTTATTTCTTTATTTTAGGGGTCGTAGCAGTGGCACAAGCAGTAAGGCATTTGCCTTGCATGCGCTAACCTAGAACAGACTGCAGTTTGATCCCCCAGTGTCCCATATGGTCCTCCAAGCCAGGAGTAACCCAGATGTAGTCCTAAAAATCAAACAAAAATACTTATTTTAGAGATAAATTTTGCTTTCTCTACTATCAATGAAAATTTCCTAGAATACAACTTTTAGATAGATGTTTTTTTTCTCAACAGCAAATATTTTACCCCCTATTCTTTTCAGTTATAAACCTAAATAACTTATATTTGATTCTTCCCTTTGATGCAGAATAGTAAAGAATTTTCTTCAGTTTAAAGAAAATAAATAAAAAATACTATTTTATAATAGCAAATTTATATAATATTTTGTTTCTAAGTATGGGTTTCTAAAGCTTGAAAGATGAAAAATTATCATACCACACTCCCTTCCAAATGTTTGATATTTCTCAACAGAATTTTTAAGCCATTGTTTTCTGATTTGTTTGTGGTATTTACCCTGTTCTATACATTTAGAACTATTTGAAACTGTGGTTTAGCTGTTGACATATTTCTGAGAAAATCCTTTATCATTTTTAGTTTAAATATTTGATCTGCACACCTTTTCATCTTTTATGTCCTTATAATAATTCTGTCAGTTTTTTACTATCTCTCTTGTAGCTATCTCACAATTCTCAATTATTATTTTGCACTATTATGGTATGTTCACTTCTTAAAGTTTTGTTTGAAATCTATTATTGATATAAACTCATACTTAGAGACTCATTTAATTACTCTAATAATAAAAAATTGAAAGCATTCTTAAAATTTTCATCTCTTACATTTCTCAACTTTGCTTGCATTCTGTCTAATTCATTGAAGACCTTATGTTTTCACTGTAATTTGTATTACTTCTTTTTCAATAATTCAAATAATCCTAAAATGTCTGATTTTTTCTTTTAAATTATGTGTATTTGTGAATTTCCCTTTTCAAATTTACTTTTTTTTTTTTTTTTTTGGTTTTTTGGATCACATCCGGCAACACTCAGGGGTTACTCCTGGCTCTATGCTCAGATAGTTCCTGGCAGCCTCAGGGGACCATATGGGATGCAGGGATTCAAACCACCCTCTGTCCTTCTGCATGCAAGGAAAATGCCTTACCTCCATGCTATCTCTCCAGCCCCTGAAATTTACTTTTAAATTAATTTTAGAGGGAACTACACTCAATATTACTAAAAAATTATTTCTGGATCTAGACTCAAAGATCTCTCTAGTAATGCTCAGGGACACATATGTAATGGTAGAGAATGAACTGGGGATAGCAAAATGCAGTGGACACTATTGATTCTCTCACTCCTTGTTTTCCCTTGAGAATGTCTTTTTTTTTTTTTGATAGCAAGGTACACTATATTATATAAATGTCATTTTGGAAAATAAACGCTAAGTGTTGTGGTAAGATGTGGAGAGAAAATAACTTATTATTAGGATGATATTCTTTTAGTGACTCCATGCATCTACACTGTAAACATCACTATGATGTGCATTTCCTCTTGCTCTTCCCATCTCCAGGTATAACATGCTGGTTAAAGTTAAGTTGCACTTGGATATTCCCTTCTCCAGGTTATATAATGTCTGACAAAACATTAATAGCTTAGATTCAAATAAACAGTTTCTTCTGAAGACAAACCTCATAAGGAATAAAATATTCTGAAGTATTAGGTCATACTAAAGAAATTGGGAGTGGAACAAAACAGCAACTTCAAGGTCCATACATAATACATAGAAAACTAATGACTTTTTTTAAAATGTGTATGACTGCAGAGATAGTTAAGTGTTAGAGCACATGACTAGAATGTATAGATAGACCTTGAATTTGATATCTAGCAATGTGTGGCTCCTAAGTCCTTCTATTGTACCACTAGGAATAAACATTGCAAACTGGGCCAAGAAAAACCGGAAGTGCTTCTTCCCATTACAACACTAAGTGTGAACCCTATTAAAAATGTTTAGATATAAAACCTATATTTTTCATCCCTTTCAAAATATATAATTAATTTTACTTCATTTCACATTTTTTTTCTACATGGCAAACTCTATTCTTACATATAGGACATTTCTATAATTATGGATGCTAATTTAAATAAAGGTGAGTTTATAAAATAAAAATAATTTCATTGTTATGAGTATTTTTACTATTTTTATAAAGTTAAACAAAATAAAGATACAATTAATAAAATTTATAATAATTATCATCAATAGACTTTATGCAAGCAACAACTAAACTTTTAGTCCTAGGTAAAAATTTGATTGGAAAAATCTCATTTGTGCCATGTACAAATAAATTCCTTTGCTGTGTCAGCTTCTGTTAACACAGTGGTTTCTGTGTCCATAATGAAACTCAGCTGTCAGTGACTATGCTATTTCAATTTATACTAAATATTACTCACATAATTTTAAAAAGACTATAAGAGGTTTATTTCATATAAAAATGTATTACATTTAAATCACTAGTTTTACATTTTCATAAAACTTCTAACATAATACTAAATTATGAAGAATTTGCTAATTTTGTAGGGTTTTGTTTTTGTTTTTTGATTTTGACTACACCCGATGACACTCAGGGTTTACTCCTGGCTATGCACTCAAAATTTGTTCCTAGCTTGGAGGACCATATGGGATGCCAGGGGATGGAACCTTGGTCTGTCCTGAGTCAGCCGCCTGCAAGGCAAACTCCCTACCACTATGTCATCGCTCCAACTCCTAATTAAGTGATTTTTATTGCAAAATGTACTAAAAAATAATTTTGTATTTGAGCTGTAGACATATTACAGGAGCTAGAAGCCCAATTTTTATACAGCTGATTCAGACTCAATGCCCAGCACCACATATCATTCCCAGCGCATCACTAGAAATGATCCCTTAGCACAGAGCCAAAGTTATGTTCTGAGTACCCCAAAACCTTCCACCCCCCAAAGATGAAAAACCCTACATTTTCATCTAGAGCACTAAATATCCCTAGAATACAGCAATAATAAGTATTAAAATGTTTTCAAATGACACAAGCAATGAATCTGAAAAATATTTCTTACTCACATACATACAACTTAATCATATAACTTTGGGATTTTATTTATAAGGAAGAAATTACAGTCTACAGATAAAAAAGATTTCACAAAAAGAATTTAGTTATAATATCTTAGATATATTTAAAAATCATTTGGACTGTATCTATTTTATTTGTTACTGAACTCATGGAATATATAAAAATTTCACACAAAAATAATAGATAATCTATATATTAAAATGTAGTTATTTCCTTTATTTCTGTTGTTTTCTACTATATAGATTCTACATGATTTCATAGTAATTAAATATCAAATACATAACTACAAAAATATCTCTACTTCAACTAATTAATCATCAGTACATTGGTCAGGCATATAAATCCAGATATAATTCAATAAAAAGGCTTATCAAGATAATTCAGTGGTTCCATAATAAACAAATTTTGTTTTGCAATTTCTCCCATTTTTCTTAGTGTAGAAACAACTTAGTATCCTCTCTGTTGTAACTAAATCATCAGTTATGATTAATGTCACCAAATAACTCAGAAGACTCCAATATTAGATGAAATTTTATGCTTAAACTAACACTGACTAGGAATGAAAAGATAGCACAGCCAGTAGGGTACTTGCTGTCATACAGGCAATCTGGGTTTTCCCTCTGTCATCTTGTACAGATCATTGAGCACTTTCAGGAGTGATCTCTGAATGCAAAGTCAGGAGAAGTCCTAAGCACAGCTGGTATGACCCAAAAGAAACAAACAAAACAATACAAAAAATCTCACTAACCGGGAAAATAATGCATAATGTGGTTAACTCTCCAAAGACTTACACTGGGCAGATGCATATTGTATGAACTTTTAACATATTTACATCCTTTTACTGTTAATGCATTTCTTAACATCCCCGGAGTCTTTGACAAGGAAGAGACATATATCTAGTAGGATGCTTAATTTGCATAACATTGACCAAGGGCAGCACAGGTGCTCAGGGTAAATTCAGAATGAAGGTATCACTGGTAAAATGACAAATATTGAGTCTTTTTCATGTCCACCTCTCTGCTGTTGGTAACTAAGTAATACTATTACTTGGCTGATTTCCTAATAAACTACAGGTGGTTGGGTGTTGAGGTTGTGCCATTACAAATCATCATCTATTAGATCAAAGTGCAGAGGGGAAGAACAGCAGGTGTGCAGTATTAATAGCTACATTTATCTCCCCAGTCACTTAATAATTGCTTCTAGTGTGGCTTCCCTATTACAGAGCATTCTGTGGGCTGCAAAAGCATTTTGATGAAGCTTAATGTGTTCCATGCTGGCAGAATTCTTATGTGCTAAGTGTAGGTTGTGCATATGTATTTTATTTCCTAATGAGATACTGACATAGCAAACAGAACTTCTCATAAGTTATTCATTCTCCTTCTCTGAACAAATAGAAAAGTTCAGCTTTACTTTTTTGTTTTGAGATTTTAACTAAAACTAGTAAATATTTTCAAGAATATTCTTCCAAATTAATGATTGGGCTGACATGTATCAAGTCATTTCTATATGCCAGCTAGTTACTGACTGATCTAAAATTTTATATATAATAATTTACAAAACAAGCACATAATGAAAGAATTTAACATTATCATCAATATTACTCTTGGATATATCTACAATTAAAAACTGCAGAGTAATAGATACGAGTTATGTGTTTTTCTCTCTGAAGACCTAAAACTTCCATTAGTCTGTTTTGATGGGTGAAGAACGACTTTTATGTGATAAGCAAATTGAACTAAAAAGGCTCAAATTTGAGTGTTCTATTTCTGAGTGCAGTTATTAGTAGCAGAATTCCAGTATACAGTTTGATTCTGGTGTAAGTATTGGATTATACCTGGATGTGTATGTGTGCATTTTTACTATTTATAATATTTATTTATTCAAATATGTAAATATTATTAATATTTATTTATTTGGGAAGGTTTGAAACATACCCTGCAGTGCTCAGGAACTAGACCTAACTTTGTGCTCTGAAGTGACCCTAACCATACTCTAGAAATTATATAAATGTGGTAATAAGAATTAAAATGGGGCTGGAGAGAGCAGCACCGTAGTTCATTTGCCTTTAAAGCAAGCGGCCAACTGGGACGGACCCAGTTTTGATACCTAGTATCTCATGTGGTCCCCCGAGTTACCAGGAGCGATTTCTGAGCACAAATCCAGGAGTTAACCCTGAGCTAAAAATTAAAAAAAAAAATCCTTTTTTTTTTTTTTTTTAGAACTGAAGGGAAAGAAGGATAGGGAAATCTTGTGTGATGACAGTTTTTGTATAAATCTAATGTTATGTAGACATTTGTAGCTCATTAATGCAGAAATCTTGATGAACTTAAATATTCTGCTTCTGTGTTAACTTACAGCCCTAATTCATCTATCTATATCACAGCAGTCAGTTATTTATAATTATTTCTGCTTTGTCATGAGGTTGATATTTCTTATTTAATCATCCTCTTGGCTTTGGAAATGTCACTACATATGTCTAATTCTAACACTCTGAATGCAAATATCAGAACATATGGAACTGAAAATAGAAAATAATCAACATTATATATGTTTTGAATTTTTAGCATGAATTAACATAAATATAAAACATCTTCCTTGGATGTACTGTTGTTTGCAGTGGTGGAATGTAATTTAGCAATTTGTGAATTTATATAAAAACTGAGTGTAGAGTGCTTGCAAGTTTTTCATGAGCTTGCCAAATCTTATATAAATAAGACACTGCCATCTTAATAAAACAAAAGAATCATTAAATATTAAAACAAAGAAATATGAAATATAGGAAATATTTGGAGCTTTCAAGTTTAAAAGAATATTTAAAGATCTTGTATTAATGACAAACCAATGAATTCTTTTTATATAATAGCATATTTCCTCTATCCTTCCATACTCCCAAGTCAAGAGTTCAAAATTTCAACTCCTTTTGTTTATAGTTTTGCAAGATTAAAACAGTTTTTTGAATTGAGAAGTTGAAGTGATTTTTTATGGATTCTACTAAATATTAGTACAATTTAGTATTCTTACTATATCTTGCATAATATACAGAGCATAATCTTATATGCAAGATACCTGTACACAGAACATTATAAGGTAAAAAAAATGGCCTAAATTTGAAAATCACTTCCAACCACATATGAGTTTAAGATACTAGATACATGGTTTAGTTTATTGAGATTACAACTTCAGTAGATAATTAAGAAGAAAATATTTTGGAAAAGGAAAGTAACAGATTGACCCTGAAGTAGTTGAGGTCCTTCATATGTTGAGAACATAGTTTAGTAAATCCAAATCATGACTAGCATTGCACCAACTACTGGGAACCAGGGGAGAGTTAGTACTTTATAGAAAGTACTTTGGAGGATGATCTATACTGAAATGCCCAATCTCTACAAAAACAGTTTTTTTTTGGGGGGGGGGGAATTGGGCCACACCCAGTGATGCTCAGTGGTTACTTCTGACTATGTGGTCAGAAATCGCTTCTGGCGGGGCCGGGCGGTGGCGCTAAAGGTAAGGTGCCTGCCTTGCCTGCGCTAGCGTTGGACGGACCGCGGTTCGATCCCCCGGTGTCCCATATGGTCCCCCAAGCCAGGAGCAACTTCTGAGCACATAGCCAGGAGTAACCCCTGAGCATTACCGGGTGTGGCCCAAAAATCAAAAAAAAAAAAAAAAAAAAAAAAAAAAGAAATCGCTTCTGGCTTGGGGGACCATATGGGACACCAATGATTGAACCAAGGTCTTCCATGGGTCAGCTGGGTGCAAGACAAATGCCCAATCACTGCACTATCATTCTGGCCCCTCCAAAAAACCACTTTCTAGAGAATTTTGCTTACAGGGAAGACTACTCCTCAAGAACTCAGATTTACATTAAAGGGATTCTTATGCTACACTTAGTGACAGGGTTCCTTCATTGTTTCTTTTAATACCATAAATGTTTATTTAATGTGCCAGGAAATAGCTCAAGTAATTAAGCAAATGACTTTTATGTGCAAGTCCCTGATATAATTTCCTGTACCTCATAAACCCAGGGATATTAAATCTATCTACCTATCTAATTACCTACATATCTATCATATCTCCCTACATATATATCTCTCTTTATCTATCTATCTATCTATCTATCTATCTATCTATCTATCTATCTATCTATCTATCTATCTATCTATCTATCTGTCTGTCTGTCTGTCTGTCTGTCTGTCTGTCTGTCTGTCTGTCTGTCTGTCTGTCTATCTATCTACCATCTAGCTATATAGCTATTTAATCTTGTCTAATTGGGAGGAAATGCTTAAAACATACCTAACTATCATGATCATCTCTTTAAGAGTAGGAGTTGGGAGTTTGAGGTAAAAAATCAGTAAGAGTTAAATTAATTCTTGAACCAATGTGATTATTAAAAAATAAAAAATCAGAATATAATATTGTATATTTGAATTTATATTCAATTTATATATTTATTGAATTTTTATATTTATTATATTTAATAATATTTAATGTGAAGAACATAAGGAGACTGAATTATTCTGTAACTTCAAAGTCCATAAGCAATTCAAAATAAAATATTAAAAATTAAAACATGCAAGTTCTCAGAAGTCAGTTTTGGCTGGGAGCCTTTTGGCATAGTATCTTAAAAATCTCAATGGGCCTTATAATAAACAATAGGGATATAATAAACTACTAGCTATCAAAAATGCTTTTAGCTAAACTTTTATATTAGCATGGTTATTATAAAAATATTTTAAAGGTAGGCTTTGATGGAGAATTCACTAATGTATATCAACAAAGACTCCAGATGTGTATGTATCTGTTTAATAGAGATGTTGGTGAAGATTTATTAAAGTAGAATCAGGAAGTTAATAAGGAAAAGTGTCAGAGGAGGATGAGAATTGATGGAGCAAGTGGGCATTAGACATTGTGACTCTAGTGAGTGAATCTCTGTTGAAAGACATGAATGAACTTTAATATTTTCTGAGGCAACCCAGTGAGAAGTTGATATTCAAGTATAATGGAAATAAAAACACATTTTACAAATATCTTTTTGTTTTAGTTGTGTTTACCAAAATAATATGGGTAGTGTTTAAGATAAAAACATATGAATAATTATATAAAACCCACAAGGTAATGAAGTATTATATGCACATGCCAATATTTCAGAAAGATGTAATAGACAGTTTGGATATTCTAGAATAAAACAAAATAACCCTGTTTGTCTACAGGTGAAGTTGTTCTTGTTACAAGGATTAAAAGAAAGTGGTTTGTAATCTTATGGAAAAAAAATGTTTCATTATTCTGGAAATCTAAGTAGTTTTCCTGCCTGGTATATTAGTTTGCTTCCTCACTCTGCCTTAGTACATTGACAGAAATGTTATCCCCAGGCCACCTCTAGGTCCTGATCTTCGAATTTTCAGAAGTGCATTTCTTCAGATCCACTGAGTCAGGGCCTCATAGGAATAGCTTTTTTTTTTTTTTTAACAACCCTCTAGGAATTTGTGGTATATCAAGCTTGAGAAGTCCTATCTCAAAAAATATGCCATCTCCACTCACACTGCTTAGCATGATCTTAAAGACACCACCTCACAGCTCATTCCTTCATATCCTTCCTTAATCTACTGATTTGCTCTACTTTGAAATTATAATCTCCCTCTTTATATCAGGGATCTTAAACTTCATCTGTACACATTTTCTCCTGCAGATCCTATCAGAAATGCTAAAACATTGTTTACTCTCTCAGCGTTACATTAGAAAAGCTATTGGTAGGAGAAGAACGATTTTCTTCTGTTAAGTAACTGAGTGAATTGACAGGCACACCAAACATTTGCAACAAGTTCCATTTTACACTGGGAGGAGTGAATTACTTTAGCAAAGAGTTCATGGTGTTAACATTACCTAAGGATTCCTAGCAAGACTGCCTTACACCTGTTAAATTATTTCAAAGAAAAAAATGCCTACACACTTCAACCAGAAATTACTTTTCACTGCCAAATCCATTGTGAGGTAACATGCCATTGGCAATCTACAGACAGATCAGCAACCAATTCTTTCCCCGATGTGTCACTTAAAATTACTAACTTAATTTTCTTTTCTGAGAGAAAATAAGAATTACCCCACAACCTGTCGTTTATTTAAATTTTCATTTGCAGAGTGGATGCATTGAGAAAGCGCAATAGCCTTTTTTTTTTTTTAGTTTGATTTCTAATTGAGAAGTTTGGTGGTCTCATGATCTTAGCTTGTGAAACTCATAAAAAAAAAAAACCCAGGCCAAAGTAGCTTGAACCTTTTCCCTCTTGCTTCTCTTCCATGTTCTCATTATTTATAATGAGTCTTCCCAGAAACCTTTCAATGCGTTCCTCGCGGAGTGGACGGACACTGGTGAATCAGGGAGCTAATCGAATCCAGGCTGACTCTCCACGGCAGCGCCAACAGCTACTCATGACTCCAGCAGATGTTTCTGCTTTGGAGGCCCAAAGAAATTTTATAGGGTTTTTCCTCCCTTTCATGGAAAATTGCCAGAACAGTCAAGAAATGGGAAATATATAGGCCTGCATGCATTTCCAAGTTGGGAGGGATATTATGTCCAGTAAAAAAGAATCTCAAAGAGAGGAATTTCTAAAAACACCATTTCACAAGAACTATGTAAAATGTTCACCAGCAAAAAAGGCACCAAATTGGGGTCAGTTGGCTGCAGGTTTCTCTGTACATTGAAAAGTATCCAAGAGGACTTTGGAATGGCTTCAATTTACGGTTAAAAAACGCTGGCAATAAGGACCCCCCTCCATTTTTAAACTATCCTTTCAATATAAAATAGAGATGTGATCAATTTTTATTAATCGTTTATTTCATAAAATTTTTTTAATCTGTTCAGAAGTTTGCAAATGAAGATTGTATTGTTTTTACCCTTAATTACTGAGAACCACAATAAATAAAATAATAAATAAAATAAATAAATAAATAAAATAAAAATATCACAATTTTTTGAGGGAAAACATATGAAAATGGTGATCAATTTTAGATAAAATACTTTATTTTGTATGGTATTTTGTATCTAGAGTGCATGTATTTCCATGTTTGGATGATATTTTTTAATTTCTAGTTTATGAAAATCATGATGCATCAGAACAAACGAGTTTCAGAAGACTTTTGTACAGCTTTGTGAGTCAAATTTTATTTTTGTATTAAAATATAAAATTCTATGGAATGAGCATCCTACTAAGCTTAGACTTATGTAGTTATAAATTATGCTACATTATGTAAAGTAAAGAGAACCATGCTAAAAAAGAAAGTTACAGGCATCCTCCATTATTCATCCATCCAGCAAAGCTATCAGCTGTGAGCCAGCAATACTGAACTATTCTGAAGCCAAAGCTATCTGCTAAGAGCCAGAAATACTTAACTATTTTGAAGCTATTCCAATAACACTTAACTGAAATATTCTTTTCTGAAATTGTCTGTTCAAGCCATGCATAAACAATTAACTCGGAGAGTATGCTTAACTAGAAATAGTAGTAAACTCCATCTGTTTAGTAACTATGATTTTCTTAGAATTAGTTCCAACTTATATTTCATATACTTACAGCATGGAAGTGGGTTGCAATGTTTCTAGTGAAAAATCAAACTGAAGGGAAGGAAATGTATTGTTGAACTAATCAAGATCTATTAGGGATTGTTCATTTTGTTTTGTTTTGGTTCTCACTGGTGCTTCTTCTTGCTAAGTGATCAGGGGCTTGGGGGGAAGTTTGGTGCTGAGGATTAAACCAAGGGCTACTGCTTGCAGAATGTATGCTTTATGCAGTTGAGTATATTTTAGCAAAAAGAATTGGGAAGTTTTTATGATGAAATACATTAGTTAGTTATTATTATAAATTACATCTTTATCTCTCTGAGAGCTAGTACAGTGAGTAAGTTGCTTGTCATGTGTTCAGATGAGCTGGATTCTATCCTGGTATTAAGATTAGTCAGTCCACTAAGCACCACCAGGATTGTTACCTGGAAACCGAGCCACAAATAAACCCTGAGCTCCGCCAGATGCTCCCTAAAACCAAATAGTGATAATGGTAATAATAATAATAATAATAATAATAATTAATAATATTTAATTGCAAGTTCAATAAGTCTCTAGATTAAAACATTTACCTCTAAGCTGAAGAAACTCCTGCATGTTCCATAGTAGACTTAGAGTCTATACATTTTAGTGGGGTTCATATTATCTGGTGTTTTTCAATTTATCTAGTTAAGACAGGAAAAATGAGTAACTCTTTGGCTGAATTGTGAAAAATACCCAAACTGGGTAAAACATTCAGAGACACAGAGTCTAACTACAGATTAGAACACATCAAATATATAAGAACAAACAGTATATAAATTATATCATAAGTGAAGTAGATGCAAATAGTACATTATACATGGATACTATTAAAATGGCAATCTGGATTATGGCAAATGATTTAATGGAGTGTCAACTAAATTTCAAGATGTCCAGTACCTGGGAGAGGATAAAACTTTAGAGTGGGAAGTAACAGTGAGTAAATATGAGTAAATATCCTTAATTATGCATTAGCATGATAGAAAAAGAATCTCAAAAAGTATTCTGCCTTGGGGCTGGAGTGGTGGCACAAGTGGTAGGATTTTGCCTTGCATGTGCTAATCTAGGACAAACCTAGGTTAGATCTCCTGGCATCCCATATTGTTCCACAAGCCAGGAGCGATTTTTGAGTGCATAACCAGGAGTAACCCCTGAATGTCACTGGGTGTGGCCCAAAAAGAAAAAAAAAAGTATTCCTCCTGAAGGAATTGGTTGGAATGATAATAAAGGAAATATAGAATGGGAAGAGAATGACTGATATATCCTTCATGATAATCTATAGAGCTATTATTTCCAGGAATATGGAGTGTAAACATGTGTTCCTAAGGCAGTAAACAGTTTATTCTTTGTTATTATTCAATTAGTCAAATGTTATCTAAAGGAGACTGTCAGTGCCATCTACATCATGACATTCATTGATGATGCTGACTCCCTGATATCTTCTGGGCATAGTTATTATAGCTATTCCATAATTTACAATAATGCTTCAGAGAGGCACAGTAATGTTCAGTTTAGTGAATGCCCCTTTGAGGTAATTATTTTTAAGTAAACTTTCATTAAATGCAAGGAATTTAATCTCATGTGAGTTACTATTAAAAAGAAGTGACAGAGTGCACCTCCGTAATAGGGCAGAGGATAGGGTGTTTGACTTTCACAAAGCAAACAGGGTTTGCTGCATTCCATATGGTCCCCAGAACCTTCCATAACAGTCAAGAGAAAGGCTGAGTGATAGAATCTAAATTAGAAAATCTATTTTCACATCAAACTTTCTATTGTCTTTTCCTTCATCATAGGACAGTTTGCTTAAATCAGTCTTCAAACATTAGTCATTTTTTCTTGTTTGTGAATCTTGCTAAACTGTCTCTATTCATACAAACAGAAAAGTCCCCTAATAATTTAAAAGGTATTCATTGTTACTAATATTTTAGAACTTTGTCTCCAATTAGATAAAACTAAAATGTGTTACTGATCATCTATGATGCTATGTCTATGTGGTGATTTATTAAACATTTAGAATTATAAGCCCAACAAATTTCTATAAGCAAACTATGCTTCATACAACATGTTTTTTTTATTCTCTAGTTGAAAATGGCTTAAGTTCAAGGTTTGTATTATTTTTTTTTTTAAAGATAACAGTGAAAAGAGCAGGAGAGATGACATGGAGATAGGGCATTTGCCTTGCATGCAGGATAGTGGTTCTTCCCTGGCATCCCATATGGTTCCCCGAGCCTGCCAGAAGTGATTTCTGAGTGTAGAGCCAGGAGTACCCCTGAATGCTGCAGGGTGTGACCTCAAGCCCTCTAAAAAAAAGATAACAATGAAAAAACTCCTCCTGGTTTTTTTGTTGTTGGATTTTTTGCCCCCCCCCCCTTTATTATTTCCTTCAAACAGAACCACATAGCTTGAATCGTTTTGTTCTGCCTCATAAATTGAGGGGAAAATAATGGATGATACCAAGACCAAACAGGCATATGAACATTGAGCAAAAATTAAAAAATGATTAGACTTAAACACCAAATCCAAAGTCAACGACAACATAATCGATACCCAATCTACAACAAGCTAGAAACAGAGGGAATCACTTATTCTATCGGCCTGGGGGGCAAAAAAGGGGGATATGCGATGCATGCTGGGAACAGGGGAGGAGGGAGGACAACACTGGTGGTGGGAATGCCCCTGATTCAATGTCATTATGAGCCTAAAATATTACTGTGAATTATTTGTAATTCACTTTGGTCAAAATAAAACTTATTTTAAAAAAAGATAACAATGCAATGTTTTAGTTTCAAATTTGCCTTAATACACAGATGGAATCCTCTGGGGAGAAAACTGATCAGGTAAGAAAAATGTAATCATTTCTTTTACTGAAATTTTGCATTTGGATGAGGGGGTGGCTAATGAGTTCTCTATCTGAGAAAACAAGAAAAAATCCAAGTGCTGAGAACTGGTATAATTCAGCCAAAAATTGAAAGATTGAAAGGTTGCCCCCTCCAACTGAAACATCTGGCCACCAATTTATACCTGGATTTCTTTATGTCTCATCCCTCTCCTTTTCCCCTCCCCTTTTAAGGCTTCTGCTCAAATTTAAACAAATGCTGGCAGGGAAGCAGATGGACTCCACTCAGTCTGGAGAGGAGCCAGCAAGACAAATACAAGGTGCTCCCTTCTGACCTCAAGGTGACTGTAAACTTGATCAAAAGGTATCTCTCTCTCTCTAGGGAGAAGAAATAATGCAGCCTTATTGCTAGCTCCAAACAACTCTTTACCAAAGGCAGCCAGTTCAGCTGTTGTGTGCATGGAAAGTCTTGCAGAGGATGTGCTGAAGCTATCAAACCTATATCCCCCGGAATGTATCCTGGGATTGAAATACTGGCCAGAGAAAAGAAATGAAGTAGCTGTTTCCAGCAATTTACAGATCTCCTATATATGAGAAGGAAAATGTGTGGAGATGTCTTCGCTCAGCAGGGTCCTCCACTGAATGTTTTAGAGAAGTTTCCATTGCTTCTGGCTGCATCTTGTAATTCGGCATCTCAGTGACTGCTCTACCATCTGAAACCATTCAGGAATACTAAATTCACTCAGAGAGGATAAATCTCTGTTGTTTTAAACAGCAACATGTTATATATATTGAAAATCTTAAAATGTCCTCCCAAATTAATATCTGATTCAAACAATAGTTGACTGTATATCTAGAAGTCAGGCTCCGAATATATATACATATATACATATACAGGTAATAAATCTTCCAAGAAGAAGAATTAAATAACCTTCCACCCCCATCAGAAAAATGTGAGAAGGTTGTAAAAAGGGGAAACTTATTAACTATGTCTATGAAAATTTATATGTTCATAAAGTCCTAGGTTAAATCAAGACTTGAGCTTAATGTAGAATATAAAATACTCATCATTTAACTTTTCTTTGATAGAAAATATTTTTACAGAGGAATTAATTCAACAGTCAATAAATATATTCCGTTAGTTAAAAATATGAATAGCACAACAGAGAGAGTTGGTACTGTTTGTTTTTTAAAGGTATGCTAAGAAGATATAGGAATGAATCCAAATAAGTTTTTAACATATAAAATATCTCTAAATGAACTCTAAGTTTTGCAGAACCACAGAAACATACATTAAAAATAAAACAAAATTAGTCTTTCATATGAATTTATAAACAGAGCAATCATATTAGGAAAAGTGAGAAAGTTATTTTATTATCTAGAATAGTCTATAAGTTTTACATGAACTTACTTATGTTTTTTAAACTCTTAAAGATGATTAAAGGTTACCAAAATCTTATTTCTGCCTCGCTATGGTTTGATGAGTAAAAATTGAGCTATCAGATGTTAATAGATCTTTGAATGCCTATCCTAAAGAATTCATTGGTTATTTGATTTCAAATCCTTTTTTAATAAATCTAAAAAAAAAGTAAAATGAAATCTTAAACAAAGGTCAAGAACTAATTCGAAGCCATCCTAAATAAATCTTTAGACAAACATTTACTTGTAGCTCAGTATCATAGCTGCTGTTTTAAGAAAAGCATAATTTGACTAGGTTTAACATTGATTTTCTAGTTTGCATAAAGATGTGTAATTTTTTATTTTCTTACCCAAAGAAACTTCACACATTTAAATTACTTGCCTAACACTTCAGGGCATATGATTTGCAATAGGACTTTATTATCTAACTTCAAATATTACAATTTTCCCTTGATATTCGTATGCCCTTTAAAAGCATCACATAATATCTTTTATTATTCCTAACACCAAAATGTTATGATTGAAGAGCATTACTCCAGATTTAAGGCTAAAATATTAACCTTTAAAATTAAGAATTGAGGCTAGCATGGGTACAGTGTTTGGCTTGCATATAACTTGCCTGGGTTTAGTCTCCTGCATTTTATATAGAGCCAAGTCAACCAGGAGCAGAACCAGGATATAGCTTCTGAGCACCACCAGGTGTGCCCCCACCCAAATAAACAAACCTTAGAACACCACTGTACTTAAAATAGTCTGCAGAGAAGTAATTACAACAATGTCATTAATTACAATTAAATCATGCCATTCATGATGATCTCACACAGAGATCTCTTAGAACAAATAAGATAGTGAATAGAGTGTACATTCAATGACTGAAACCCAACAATGAACTATCAACATTTTTGTAACCAGTGTTTAAAAAAGAAATTATTATAAAAAGAAAAGAGTGAATTAGAAAGCTATCTGCAAAAAAGGATGGTTCCTAAATAAAGTAGTGGGATTAGCTAGAGAAATGGCTTAACATTGCCTTGCATGCAGCTTATACTGTGGTAAAACTTTCACTACCACATATGGCCATTCAAGCATTGCCAGTAATTCCTAAAAACAGAGCCAGGGGTAATCTCTGAGAGCTGCTAATTGTGTCCCAAAATCCCTTGTCCTAAATAAATAAAATTGAAAAGATAAAACAGTTATTTTGGAATTTTTATATCTAGAGATTAAAATATATAATTTTTATTCTTTATCCATCCAGTTTAGAGTACTTTGTAAGTTGTATAAAAGTGTAAATTGCAAAACTGAAAACACACTAAGTGCCAAAAATATGGTATAACATATGAGACACCTGTTATGAACGCATCTACCTAGGTTCCTGGAACCACATATGGTCCTGCATGTCCTACTGGTCATGGTGCTTAGTGTAGTCATGCATAAAATAATTAATAAAAGAAAATATAAAAATTGGGATGAACGTGGTGATGCCAATGACATTTTTCTTATAATAATTTGGAAATTATATGATTTATGAAAAAATTGCCATAGCAAATTTATTATAAATTTAAAATGCAGGTTCAAAATCAATATGTAATCATATGTTGAATTTCTGGTCAAAATCAATCAGTGAAAAGAGAAATAAGAAATTCCATTTATAATCTTATCAAAAAGATAAAATATGTGTGTAAGGTGAACAAATCCATGATGTAAATTGTACTGGTGCAGTAAAAGGACATTTAACATACATTTTGGTGTTATATGATGATGATACTTTCTCCACATTTGGCTTATTCTGATAATTTTCAAGTTGACAATCTTAACTCTGACCTCACCACAAATATTTCAGAGAGACATGTTACATTTTTCATTAGGTTTATGATAGTGTAGATATTGATTCACTCACTGAGTCATTATCTTTTGAGAACAATCTACAAGCTACAAAATGAATCAGAGATGAATAAAGCATAGTGTGTACACTATAAAATATATTAATCAAGTGATACAGAAGAGAATATAGCCCAAATTGCATGTTCTGGCTTATATAATAGAGGTATCTTTTTGCAATCCAAGTATATATGTTCTTCATTTCATTCTGGGTTATTATGTTATTTCCATACTTAAAATTTCAGTTCTCCCTGAACATCATCTATTTTGTCTGTCCACAAATATGAACTTCCTCTTACATTAAATAAATATATATTGAACAAATTACTCTTTAGTTCTGAAGATTGTGGAAAAATGAGAAGCCTAATGCAAATATATATGTAACCAAAGTAAAGCATAGAAAGTGCAAGTGACATAAGAGAAAGGATTTCCTGGTGAGAAGAATTGAATTGTTTAAAAGTATGCTGAAAGAAAATAACTCAGAAGCAGAAGTGGAAAAATAATGATATGAGAACTTAAGAATCACCATAGCCAAGACAATAGAGATGGGGGAATTGGGAACATGCTTTAAGTAAAATGAGTTGCCTATTTTGGTTAGCAGACAAAATTAAAATTATCTTGGGAAGATAGATTGGAAATGAGTAAAAGATGCATTTTTAAAAATGATGAATTCCCAGGGACCAGTCTTGGTACAACATGTACAAGTAATGGAAAACTAGTAAAGAAATTTGAGGTTCAACAAGATTATTTTGAGCTCTGCTTTAGGAAGAATAATTTGGTCATATTTAAATGATGGGCTTTTGACAGACACTTGATAGTAACATGTAAACTTAATTTGACACACACTGAGTGAGAACTTATTCAAATATTTTTATTAATGGAATCATATTTAATTTTTATATTTGTGACTGTCCTAGGGTAATAGATGCTTTATATAATTGCACTGAGAATTATTCTGTCAAGAAAAGCTTAGTTGAAAAGTAATCTTATCCTTCACTTTTTCCCACGCATTCTTATATCCTTTCTTGTATTATGTAATTTTTCTAACTAAGTGTAAATCAAATTAAATATACAAGAAAGTGAAACCAATTTTACACTTTGTGTTTTTTCAACAATTTTAGTCACGCAAAAATGATACTGATGTAACTTTGTAGTACAACTCAGTTTTGTCTGTTTTAAGTTTTTAAGTTTGAAACAGATGGGTTTTTTTTCCAGCGGAATTAAATTTAGGCAATTAAACATAAATTCAACATAATCGAAGAAGAAATAACTGTGGGTTAATATGAAGTATGCTATTCTTTTGGCCTATTGAATTTATACACAAAAAGACTAAATGTAAATTCAGGTAAAGTATAAAGGGCTAAATAAATTGCTGAGCATAGCTGAATGTGGTCCCAAACCAAAACTAACTAAAATTATGAACTTCTTTCTCAGCAGGAGGCTTATG
This sequence comes from Suncus etruscus, assembly GCF_024139225.1. Lineage (NCBI taxonomy): Eukaryota > Metazoa > Chordata > Mammalia > Eulipotyphla > Soricidae > Suncus > Suncus etruscus. The sequence continues at coordinate 75,747,403 of NC_064860.1, read as the reverse complement.
AGAATTCCATCTTTCTATTTAATAGTAGATTGTGCATATCTCCCTGAACCTTATACTAAGGATTTTTATCATATGGTTGATGGAAATATAATAAAAGTCATAAGAGCATAACAATTTTGTATCAAAAATGTTTTATTCACTTACTTAAAGAGTCTAATTTGTGTTCTATCCAATGTGTGAAACAGTAATACTTTAGAAAAAAATCAGTTTTTAATTATAATAGAGTGTTGTCTACAGTAGGTTGAAAGAGCTTTTGTGTTTTGTTCCAGCTATTTCTGTACAAAATAAACAACATTTATTGTTACTCCTGACTGATATTTTAAAGCTCTTATAACTTTTCTTTCTTTCTTTTTTTTTTTTTTTGGTTGTTCTTTTTTTTTTTTTTTTTTCTACTTTTATTTGCTTTGCTTGGACAGTGGGGCGGGCCTGCATTACACAGGATGTATTTTGTAAACTTTTCTAGCCAGACTGCTCTGAATGTACCCAATTCTCATCTGAAAATTTTTGATTACCCTTAGGCTAGAAAAAAAAACCCACATAAAGTTAGATAGCAAGTCTGCAATAGTAATTTAAATCACAAGCTTATTTGACCTATTTGTATTTTCATGGTGACAATGAGAAATGTAGGGTAGGACCACAGGGATTTTTTTTTTCTTTCAGAAACAACCTTATTCAGGCTTTTATCATATGAAACACTTTCCTGCTTAATATAATATGTTGTAGAGATCAGAAAATTGAGAAAATCATGAAAAACATCTGTTAAAAGCCAACATTTAAAAGTGTACTCATATTCACAATTTATTTTTGTGATGATTGTTAGTATGAATTATTTTGTAATATCTAATATATTAAAGACAACTTTATAATACTCTTTTTTTTTGTTTGTTTGTTTTTGTTTTGTGGCCACACCTGATAAAGCTCAGGGCTTACTCCTGGCTATGCGCTCAAATATTGCTCGTGGCTTGAGGGACCATATGGGATGCTGGGAGACAGAGCCAAGGTCCGTCCTGGGTCAGCTGTGTGCAAGACAAATACCCTACTGCTGTGCTATAGCTCTGGCTCTTATAACACTGTCTTTTAGATACCATACTCCATAAAAAATAAAATAATTATTAATTACTATTATTATGATTATTATATCATTTCAAAGAAAATTATTTAAATTTTAACTCTTTTAAGTTCTGTAAAACTGAGGATTGAACCAGAGCCTCTGACTTAAAAAAAATGTGCACTATCTCTTTGCCATATTCCATTAAGACATGATATTTACTACTTATTTTTAAGATTTTTTGTATAATTAACATTATTGCCAACTTATACAATGTTACTACACCTTCAGTGACATCAAATTGCCCAAATACCTCCATCACTATTTTTTAGTTAAACTATTAAAACACATTTTTTCCTTAGATGCTGGATAGATAATATAGCAGGTAGGGTTGCTTGCTGCTTGCACACAGCAGACTTATGTTTTATCCATAAAAACCCAAATAGTCCTCTAAGCTCCTGACAGAAATAATCCCTGAATTCAGAGCTGTGAGTCAGTCCTAATTGTAGCCTGGTGGACCCAAAATAATCTAAACAGCAAAAAAGCAAACATACAAATAAGACATATTTACTGAATCATATATCAACATATTCATAATTCTCAATTTTGTTAAAATTCTAAAAATAATTATCAATTTAAAACTTTGGGCAGACCGGGTGTAAAAAATATCTCTAACTATAGTTACTTTAACACATTTCAGACATATATAAATATATATGTACATTTCTGCATAAAATTTTCAGCTTAATCTAATATTAATTTTTGTTCTGTTAATAATGAATTAGAAATGTTGTTGTTTTTTTTTTTTTTGGTTTTGGGGCCACACCCTTTTGACGCTCAGGGGTTACTCCTGGCTATGCGCTCAGAAATCACCCCTGGCTTGGGGGACCATATGGGACACCGGGGGATCGAACCGCGGTCCTTCCTACGCTAGCGCTTGCAAGGCAGACACCTTACCTCTAGCGCCACCTTCCCGGCCCCTAATTAGAAATGTTTTAAATGTTCATTGGTCACTTGTATTCTTTTGTGACTTCTATTTAGTGTCTTTTTCACATTTTCCTGTAGAGGCATATGTTTTTATAGTAAATATTTACTTACAAAACATTAAGGACACTGACACATAATTCTCTAGCACTGATTTTTGAATGAATCAGATTTGTTCTGGCATGGTAAAATTTCATCAGTAAGTAGACATATTTTTTCTTCTTTTTAGATTTTTGACAAATACTTTGCTTCTATGTTTAAAAAAGCTTTCAGATAAACGTTAAACCAGATATGATCTTTAAAATTAAACGTATATTTATGGCATAGCTTCCAATTGCCTGGAGTAACATAATCAAACTGAAGGCTCTCGGTGGTTTAAATAGGCTGCCTTTGCCCCTAATCTTCAAATATTTTATTATTCCTGCTGCATAATCATCACGTCATCTTAGTTGTTATAAATTGTGATTTCCTCCCTCGAAATGTAATTCTAGCCCAAAGAAATGGGGATTTTTAGTGAGTCCAGGATTACTTTATGCCTCTGTAAATCCTGAATTCATGGATTTACTAAGATTCATAGTCTTCACCTAATTCTACAATGCTTTTCTTAAATCTATATGTCCTGTTTGTATCCTGATGGAGATGTTAGTTCCTCCATGAGGATGAGAGCTTTGAACTGAATGACAAGTCGGATCTCTGGTTAGTTTATAAAATGCCTGAACCTTTTGGAAGTTTTATACAAAATGCAGAATGTCTTGGAATCTCATCTACTGACTAGGTCCTTTATTCTGCTGAAGTTACGAGGAATGATCACTGGCTATAGACCTACATCTGGACTTTTGACTAGTGATAATTATCAGAATCAAGTTCCTGAGCCAGAAGTACACCTTGAATAACAATTTGTAAAAGAATCAAGGTCAAATTTAGTTTAGTCCCATATCCAGATGGCTTGTTGTCTCATCTTTTAGGAGTATATCAACTGCACAGTCCTTAATAAGATCATGTGAGTACAGTACAAGTATATTTTAAGAGGACAAAAACAGTGAAGCCATGTTGCAATTGAGTTTTCTGGATGGGATTTAAAGAAATGATACTGGAAGGAAGAATTTAAGGAAATTAGGATTTAGTAAATTAAGTGTTTCGGTAAAAGCTTTCTGGGCAAAGAGCACAGCAAGTGTTGAGGTGTTAGGAAAAGTAACAGTTTATTACAATAACCATGTTAAAGAATTATGATAGTGTGAAAACATTTTTGTCTTGATCTATTTGGTTACTTTCAAATACTTGACCCACCAAATAGTCACAAACAATAGACATTTCTCATTATACTATAGCTGAATATCTAATATCTAAATATCAGTGTATCAGCACAGCTGTCAAGATTTTTTTTCACTTCTGCTGATTTTTTAAGGTATCTTCACATAGAAAAATAGGTTAGTAGTCTTTATATGATCTCTTTTAAATTACAAATACACTTTGTGAGTGCCCAGACATCATGGCCCACTTTTAATGCTTAAAGTGTCAACATAGTAACTTCTTTTTTGTGCAGAGAGGGACAAAAATAAGTAAAAATGCTGATGTCAGATATAATAATTAGAATTTTTTTATATTTTTATAGTGAAACTAACAAAAATTGTTAATGGATTAGATAGACAATATGGAAATTTTCAGTATCTTAAATGAATACCTAAAAAGTAGAGTATTTATTAACAGATCCAATGGATACTTTCAACAATTCTGAAAAAATTATAAATTTATATTTATAATATATTACATTTAAATAATATATTTATTATGTTAATATATAGTTTATAATTATATATTATTATATTATTGTATGAATAATACTGTAGATATATGGAACCTGGAGTTGGTGGGTAAATCTCTGAGTCAGAGAAGTAAATTGGGAATAATCAAAATCTAGACTTAAATCAGAATGGATAAACCCCCTGTGGTGGAAATATAAATAAAGAGAATAAGTCTGAATAAATGATCAAAGAATCTATTCCTGAGAGAAAATATTGACCCATAAATAATAGAAGAATTAGGGATGTATGTAAAGAAAATAATTCAAGAAAAACCATGATCAATAAATTCTTCAGATGAATGACATGGTAACCTCACAGTTTGCTACTTATATAGCAAAATAAAATTTATTTTGAACTTAAATGTGCATTTTAATTATACAAAATTAAATTTTTAATTGAAGTATAGATTTCTTTTAAATTCACATGGCAATGTACATTTTTTAAAAAATTACTTTTTTCCTAGATGCATAGATTGTTGAAAGAAACAAAGTACAAATATTATTGAAAAATGTCATTATTTGTTATTCTACTATGAAAGAAAGCCAGCTAGTGATTAAGGCTGTTTAAGAGAGATTAAAATAAGGATTCCTTATCTATAAAAGATGATAGGTGTAATGAAATTTATCAATTTTCTTAAGTGGCCTGATTATAACACTTAGTTAGTAAACTATTACATTTGAAACATAATGTGCTCGGTTATAATATACATTTGTGCACACTCACAGCTCATTACATCACGAGCTATATAGACTATACACCTCTAGAAGCACTTGAAAGGTTTAACCACACCTCAAATAATATTCTAACTTTCTTTTCTATGATTTAGGTAAATGGTTTGCCACTGACTCAAATCTTCAGCTTCACCTTAACTTCATTTCCTTGTTGAGCCCTATGATGTCTACCTAGGAAATACCAAAACCAGTCGTGAAAAACACTACAAAATTTAACTCATCATATTCTCAGGTGAATGAACTTTGCGGAAGAAAAATAGATATTCATAATTGTAGGGTTCTGGTGCCAGGTCCCCCGATGAAGCTGATGCAAAGGTGGGTAAGGGTCTCTTCCAACCTGTGGCCTCCAGGCCGAACACAAGAAAGGGAGGGAAGACTGTGAGCCACAGACCACTCATAGGAAAACATTGTCAAAGCAATGGACTTTGTTTATTGAAGGTAGGGACAAGACTTTTAAGGGTAAATTTTAGGTGGGAAACAAAATGTGAGTAATACAGTTTAGACATTACAGCAATAAAATGGTATGCAGAGACAACAGTCACAAGGTACATGGCATCATTGATTTGGATGGTATGCAAAGATAGCAGTTACAATGCCTATGGCATCAGTAAATCAGGAAGCATGTAAAGATAGCATAGCAATGCCCATGGTATCATTAAATCAGGATGTATGTAAAAATATCTGTTGCAATGCTGTGGTACTATTAGCCACAGTTGTTTGACCTTGGTAACTTTCTCCTACACTCAAAATAGCAGGGCCACAAGTCTCTCAATAGAGACTTTCTACTATATTCAAGGCCAGCTTGCAGAAATCTCCTTATTTCCCAGCCTCTTTCCCCACACATAATAATATGTCTTCTTTTCTAAATTAATTAACCAAATGTTAATTCTAAATTTGGAACAGCCAAGTTGTTCTCAGGACACTGATAAACCACTCAGTGATTCTTGGCCAATAGGATGCTATGGTCCTTGTTCATATTTGCCCAAGTAGCCTGGATTCACAATGCTACAGGCCTACAAGATCATACATACTTGTCCATGCTCAGGTGTGTCTATAGCTATAAACAGAAATCCAGGGAACCATGTGATGCCAGGGATTAATGTGTGATCAGTTTTATGAAAAGCATGTATCTTAACTCATCTACTTTCTAGCCTCAAATCTGTTTAATTTAAGCAGAAGTTAGCATAACTGGAACAATTCTAGTAAGTTTGCCTCTTATATTTACTCACTGTACAAATAAAATTGCTTCTTAATCTCATCTATTCTCAAATGCCAAATGACTTTTATTCCATTTTCAGGTGATGGCAATCTTTCTGATTCACTTTTGTATATTTTGTCCATTTTACAATATATTTTGAATACTTTTACTTTCCCATAATTATTCAATTGAAACTATACCGTCATTAATAGTCATGAAAATTGGTTATTCATGGATGGTTATGAAGAGGATAGTGCTGAGAATATTGAGTCAGAGGGGGAAGAATAAACATAGTATTATGGCAGTCATTTGTGGAAAAGTATATAGCATGCTATTAATATCCAAAGACAATAGAGAAGAGGACCATGAGGACCACTACATGAGGAGAAGATTGTCACAAAGTTTGGGAGAGGGCCAGAGCAATAGCACAGCAGTAGGGCATTTGCTGAGACAGACTGGATTCGATTTCTGGCATCACATATGGTTCCCAGAACCTGCCAGGAGCAATTTTCAAGCTCAGAGAGAGAAGTAACCCAAATATCGCCGGATGTGGTCCAAAATCTAAACAACAACAACAACAATGAACATTTTGGGCTGGAATGGTAGAACAGTAGTAGGATGTTTGCCGTGCATGCAACTGACCCAGGGCGGCATGGGAACAATCCCCAGCATACCATATGGTCTTCCCAGCCAGGAGCGATTTCTGAGTGCAGAGCTCACACAGAGTGTGCCACCCCCCAAAAAAAAGTGTGGGAGAGTAGAGTTAGGGACTGTACAGAGAAGGGACTACTATAATGATTGGTTGAAATGATCACTGTAACAAAAACTGGGTGTTAAAAGGAGATAAAGTGATACTTATTCAGTAACAATATTGTAATCTATATTGTCTAAAAGGGAAAAAAAGGAAGATAGAGAAAAAAATTACTGCCATAAAGGCAGGGAAGAGAGAGGGTATGAGATGGTAGTAGGCGAGATACTGGAGATATTGGTAAGTGTAAAATGTGTATTGGAGAAGTGTGTTGTATATTGAATGACTGAAACTTTGTATCAGCATTGTAACTGTATATCTCAAGTGATTTAATTTATTTAAAAACCAAGTATAAAATTATAATAAGATAAATTAATAAATATATTTAATGTATTAATAAAATAATATAATTGAATTCTTTACTGATCTCATCATATTTTGGAAAGAATATTTATTAGAATAAAAGTAAATAAATTCCATAGGGTCTATATATATTATATTTTATAAGTATCTAATTTTATACTATTATCAAGACTCCTTAAATTTGATGCTTCATATGTCATGTGGATACAACTCAGTCTCCAGGAGATTGGACAGTGTTAGTTCATTCTCAAATTCAAGATCCCAGGCATAGAACTGAAACAACACCGCAACAACACCAGGAACTAAGCTCTGTTGGGAGATATACTTGTGCCAGTGTTAATATGACAACAAGGGCAGCGAGGAAATGGCAACTTGACCTAAGACCAGGAGGTCCTATCATATCACCTAACACTAAGTGGAAACCAGAAGATATATCATCCTTTGAACTATGAAAAATAAGAGCGCTAACTACAGAAAACTGACTTTGACAACCGTGACTGGGCAGAACTTACCTTGAGACCATTAAAAAAAACCCTACCTAGGCTATAGCTCAGGTCTCTTACAAAAATCAAGATTTCTTAGTGCAGAGGCCCAATTCTGACAACAGAAACTGAGCAGAACCTTTGGAACCATAATTTCCTAGACTTCAGCTTAGGGAACAAGCAAAAACATGGAGCACATGATACAGAAAACTGAACACACCAACAATGTTGGAACAGAACCTAGAATCTTAAAGACTCTAGGCCTTGTCCTAGGACCTGTACAAATACCAAGATTGCTTGCTACAGTGGCCTGATTCTCTTATCCACAACCGAGAGTAAAGGTTCCTGACACCACACACACACACACACACACACACACACACACACACACACACACACACACACACAAACCTGGGATATGGCAATGAGAAGGTATGGAGCCAGTGGTTGTTCCCAAGACAATATGCTTCAAGAGTGGAGAAACCCTGAATCTCTTAGGCCACGGGAATTTCCTTCCTTCCCCTATACTTACTGTGCCTATATGAAAAAAAAAAAAAAAAAGGTGGGGTAACACCAAACCCTGTCACTCCAGCATTTTTTCTGGTTTTGTTTGTTTTTGGTTTTTGTTTGTTTTCTTGATAATATTTTTCTTCTCTTTTTTTTCTACCACTTTTTCTTTCTTTTTCACTCTTGTGGATACTATTCAGTGTTTTTTTTTCTTTTCTTTTTTTTCTTTATTAGCTGACACCAAATTTTTCCTTCTCTTTTCCTTAACCTTTTTATCTCCAACAGAATAGCATAACTTAAATCATTCAGCCTCATAAATTGATGGGGGAAAAGGATACCAGGACCAGTCATATGAACAGATAATGTAAATAAAAAAAATGACCAGACTGGAACACCAAACAGAATAGATACTCAACCTACAACAAGCTGTAAAGTGGAGACCAGTTACACTAGTATTTGGGGGGGGGGGTAAAGAAGGGAGATATGGGAGACAAGCTGGGAACAGGAGTGGAGGGAAGACAACTTTGGTGGGGGGAATGCCCTTCATTCATTGTCACTATGTACCGTAAATAATTTTGTGTAATTAACTTCAGTCACAATAAAAATTATAAAAAATATTTGATACTTCATGACTTTTCTTTTTGCTATTCATATACATTATACTTTATAAAATAAAAATTGCAAATCAGGACAATTACCCAACAATTATCAATGATAATATATTATCCAACTATTTTTAAATACTGCTCCTAATAAAAGAACACAATACTTGCTCATACTTTATTTTTACTTTTTTCATTAACACCCAGAGTTTCTTAGGGCTTACTCCTGATTCTGTATTCTTGATCATTCCTATTCAGGCTTGCAACACCATATGGAGTGCCTAGGATCAAACCTGGGTCTGACGGATGCAAGTGTTCTAGTACTCTGATGTACTATCCCTCTGTTCTCTGGCAGATTAGTTTAATACAGATTTGTAATTTAACCATTTGAGTTTGTGTGATGGGGGAGGGATATTAGGAATGAGAGATATGAGGTCATTGGGAGAAAGAGAAACACAATGAGGATGGACAAGTTGTTGAAATTATGATCATGAATAGCCAAATAATAATAGCATTGTAGACTCCAGAATTTCATTTTTTAAAAGACAAGGGAAACTAAAGGAAAGTATCAGAGATGATCAACTGAGTATAAAAATGAATTAGTAAGTGACATGTGAAATGCAGTTGAGACTAAAAATTTATAACTTGTAATTATTTCAAGCTTAATAATTTGTAATTCAGGTTATAGTTTATTTTAAAAAAATAATTGAAAAGTAATAGTTTTCCAGGTTAAAATATTGTTTGCTATAGGAAGTGAAATATCTGAAACAAAGTATCAATATTAAATTAAGGTGATTGTCTAAAATTTCATAGAAAAAATGTATTGAAAAAAAGTGAGAAAGTGAAAGGGCATTTTGATCAGATAATTTATTAAAGAAAGATTATTATGTATGTTTTTAAAGTAAGTGAATATAAATCATTTATTTTATTCTTATAAAAGAACCATTCATATAATTGATTATAAACTCAACTTAACTGCATCTGTATAAACCCTATTTCCAAGTTAGGTTCTATAAAAAATAATGGTGTGAATTTGTACAAAACTATTTTATTTGGTAGAGGGCATACTTTAACTCACAATTATCTTTGTCATTTTGACTATGTAGGGTCCAATTATAGGCTTCATAAGAATATAGAAAGCTGGGGCTGGAGAGGTAGCATGAAGGCAGGATGTTCGCCTTGTATGCAGAAGGACTGTGGTTTAAATCCCGGCATCCCCGAGCCTAACAGGAGCGATTTCTGAACATAAAGCCAGGAAAAACCCCTGAGTGTTTCTGGGTGTGACCTAAGCCCTCCCCCCACAAAAAGAAGAATATAGAAATCTTCCTAGGTTGATTTAAATGATATGTAGTATTGAAAATTTGCTAGAAATTACTATACAAAGGAATAGAACTAATCGTATCTCGCATGATACTTACAAATTTGCCAATATGTCAATTTTAGGACTAAAAATGTAACATAAAATATTTAACATTTTATTTAAAAAATACAGGATGCACAGAAGTGATGATGTTACAAAGCTCTGTGATAATTTTTGCCCAGTTTTCCTAAATGATTTTTTGTACAAATTAAAGCACTGAGAAAAAATTAGGAAATAAAATTTGGTACAATTTGCATAATATTTATAACATTTTGTGTTGTGTATGAAATTCTATAATCACCAAAAATCAAGATTGAATAAATATACTAGTATCACCAACATATACTCCATATGCTGAACTTTATAAAGGATAATAGTTCTCTCTCCTTTATAGTCCCTGACTTGTAAGGCATTCACTTATATATAGGATTCTAAGTCCATACTTTGAAATATGCCAATTTGTTGAAGTTCTTAAAAGAAAAATAATGTAAGAGCATGTTTAGAGAACATTATTGCTGTTTCTGGGGCCATTTTATTTCTAGTCCTAAAAAACTAGGAATCAAGCCTTGCAAAATCTATTCCTGGCAGCAAAATCAAAAAGCCATGTAAGTGCTATAAACCATGAATTAACCTGCAGCTATAAAGATGATTGAAAACTGACTTTAAATCTAAAATAATTCTTTACATTGGCATTTGCAGTTAGTTGTTAATTGTGGGAGGACACATTACTGTGTGACCACTATTTACCTGGACTACTCCATCCAAAGTTGGAGTATTTAAAAGGATCTGTAGTGAGTTCTTTTATAATTGCATTATCTCAATATAGTCTCTTTCTCAGTGTTGCTTCAATTTCTACCTGGACCTGAACTATGTTGTGAAGACAGAGCTCGTGGTATTGAAATACATAAAAGTGTCACTGGAAAAGAGAAATGATGCATGGAGTATTGATTTTTTTACATTGTCTTGCCATCACTTTGTATTTTTACACATTGTCAAATAATTAAGATAAATGCGTATTATGAAAAAGCTACATGGATTGAGACAAAGTATATGATGTGAAATTAGTTTGTTCGAAGAACATGAACCAATTACTTTTACCTACCATACAGAGAACATAATTTATCTATTTCACCTGATCTATATTGCACACAATTAACTCTCCAAAATAAAGCTATAAATTATTGAAAATAATCTGCCTCTAACCTTAGGAAGCAAATGATTTGAAAGTTTTCCTACAAATTATTGACTCAAAAATGGTTACAGTAATCTAATATGAGCATATATTATAGTGACATATACAATTCTAAACAGAAAAATAAGAATTCTATTTGTAACACTCATCATTATCTTAGAATTATTTGATTTATAATTCATTCTATAAAATTTCTATATTGATATAATTTTCTTTCCATGAATTCTCAATATATTTGGAAAATTTATATAAATGTTAAATTATGAAAATTTGTATGAAATATGTAAGATCCAAAGCTAGAGCAAAAGCAAGATTATTGCATAGATTAAATAGAGAATGGAACATTCTCCAGAGAAAAGAGCATGAAAGGTACTTCCATGAAATAAAAATAAATGAATTTTACATTTTACCTTGAGGAAAGAGTTCCATTTAACTTTGGAATTTTGTTTTTATAATTACTTTCCCACAAATTGATCCTGCTTTGGTTTTTTTTATACCAGTAAGAGTCTGTGGCTAGTATGTTGTCATAGGATGAAGATACATGACTTTTATTATATGAATATCTCCTCAGTTTTAAACAGAATTCTGTTAACATTGAAACTTCTTTCCTGAGGGACTGCATGCACCCTTTTCTGGGATATGCTTCAATTTCTGAATTTCCAAAATGGGCAGCCATTATGATTTTGGACTACTTTTGGGGGTGACTATTAGGTCACTTCTCATACTTCTTAGAAACGCACTGTCAGGGCCCCTTTCTGCTGGATTGCTTCATATATCCTCTTAGAGATATATTCCCCCCTTAGGTATTTAAAGGCTATATAACACTGACTGGCAACTTTAGCTCATACATTCTGGCAAAAAAATAGATACCTTCCTGTAAGGTAATGGAATATTAAACTACATTAGGTTTGTGTGTATGTATTTATATTTTTTAAAGAAAATTTCAATATCTTTGCCATAGTTATAGATTTTTTAATGATATCTTTATTTAAGCACAATGATTTGAGTCGCACCAGGCAAGTGGTGTTCAGGGTTTACTCTTGCTCTATGCACAGGCATCCCTGCTAACAGGATCAAGGGACCAGATGTGTTGTTAGAGATAGAACTCTGATCAGCAGTGTGCAAGGCAAGCACCCTACCTGCTATATTTTCACTCTATTCCCAATGCTACTTTAGTTTTACTGGGGTCCAAATAATAGTTTACTTTTATTTTATTTCATTTGGGGGCCAAACTTGGTGGTGCTCAGGACTTAGTCTTAGCTCTGCACTCAAGGATTACTTCCGAAGGTCTAAGTGGAGAACATGGGATGGATGCCTGGGATCAAATATATGTTGGCCATGTGCAAGGCTATCACCCTTCTTGCTGTAATATCACTCAGGCAATAATATTATATAAATATTTGGGAGAGTGTTAGGTCACACCCAACAGTATTCAGGGCTTACCTTTGGCTTTGAACTCATGAATCATTCTGGGCAGTGCTCAATTAAACTTATGTGATACTGTGAATTGAACCAGGTCAACATCATGCAAGGCAAGAATGGGCCTTTTCCCTACCTAATATTTCCACTCCTCCAGTTTTTACTATTACTATTAACATTTTTTCATATAGGATATCTTAATAACTTTCCATTGTGTTGGATAAAGAATAGTTAATTTCCTTTGTTTAGTAAACCATTAATTTTTCATTGGAAATCTCCTTTCAAGTTCTATTGTTTCTCTCCTGCAGAGTCATATGGTTTATTACAAATACACTGGATAAGACATAATTCCCAAGTTTTTAGAAGAACTATGTGATTTCCTTCAATTTACAACATCTCTTGATGATTTACTCCAATTATCTCAGTATCACTTTTTAATGATCAGATCTGTGTATAACTTCTACATTTGAGCCAGAGGAGGTCTTTGAGAGTAAGGGCTATATTGTCTCTAATACCTCTATATATTGTCACCATGCTTTATTAACCTATGTTTGACTGTTATGTATTTCCCATTTCCAAATAGCTATATGGGCATGTAGCAAAATGAAAGCTTATTTAAAATCAGTATAGATGTTTCTTCTAAGTCCTACTCATTGTTAGGATCAGAACAGAGCAATCACTTCTTCCTTTTGAGTTGAAACTTAAAGTCAAAATTTTGACATTCACTTTCTAGTCAGACTACGCCATTCAAGTTTCCACCTGTAAAACATCTATGACTTTTTTATTCTGGAAAATAAATGAAAAGCCTAGAAATCTAGTAGCTCTTATGCAAGTTTTGTGAACTAATCATTTAGCTATCATATAACCCTGAAATTCTACCTTATGGAATATAACTCAAAGACCCCAAAACACAATGCAAGAGTACATAATTATGTATAATAACCAAAATCTAGAAACAAATCAAATTTCTGAGAAAAGTTGACTGAATAAACTATGGTAAAAATAAAATATACCATATTTTAAGGTATAAGGTATATACTGTATAAGACACTGGTCATAAGACTGACATAGTATTTATTTATTTATTTATTTATTTATTTTTATACACACATATATAAATACTTTATTTAAATAACATGTATTACATAGTCTATATAGTTGATCATAGAATATTTGTTTGCAGGTAAGTGGGAGCAAACTATTACACAATGGTAGTGAGTGAAAAAAAAAATAGAATACCTGTCTTGAAAACAGACAGGAAGTGGGGGAGGAATGAGATGGGAGACACTGGTGCTGGGAAGATTGCACTGGTGAAGGGGTTGTTCTTTTGTATAACTGAAACCCAACTACAAACATGTTTATAATCATGGTGCTCAAATAAATAAATATACTATTAAAAATAAATAGAGACCAGAGCAGTGGCGTAAGTGGTAAGACATCTGCCTTGTCTGTGCTAGCCTAGGATGGACTGCAGTTGGATCCCTTGGCAGTCCCATATGGTCCTCCGTGCCTGCCAGACGTGATTTCTGAGCACATAGCCAGGAGTAACCCCTTTAGCTTCACCAAGCGTGGCCCAAAATAAACAAACAAATAAATGAAATATATAGAAAATATAAAAAAACTAAAAATGGAAGAAAAAGGATACAACAACAAGAACATTTGAAAAAATGATAAACATCAAGAAAATTTGTAAAAATAATAGTATCATGAAATGAGGTCATTAAGTCATTTTTGAAAGATTTAATAAGTTGCTAGTTGATCTTTCTTTTTTTAATTCATAAAATAATTTTTATTGTAAGAATTTATTCAAGAGACAAAATTGATTAACATAATGAGGTAAACTAACATAACATAATATAGTAACATAACATATAATATAATTAATATAATATAATACATGTTAGTCAAAGAGAGTTTCTGATTAAAACACAGTTTTTTTCTCATAATGGCTTATATATCTTACACAGTATTTTAGGTACATATTAACATTAAATCAGGGGAATAACCATCACCAAATATGTCCTCCCCCTTATTCCAGTTCCCTTTCTACAACCCATATACCCCACCATCACCCCCCGGGCTGCTAGAGTAGGTGGACCCCTCTTTGTCTGGCTTACTATTACTGATCATATATCTGTTTGGTCCTTGAACCCTCCCTTGTTTCCCTCTCTATTGAAGAGGCAGAGCTAGATAAATCGTGGTATGTTTTTGTTTGAAGAAAAGAAAAGCAATAGATTGGGGTACAAAATAAGAGAAAAAAAAGAAGTCAAATATGCTGAAAATGGGCACAGTCCCTTAGAGGCTTCCAACTTCAGTTTGAGAGAGGATGTGAAAAGGTAATTGAAACACCACAACAATACAGAAAGAAATATCAAATTAGGGCCCGGAGAGATAGCACAGCGGCGTTTGCCTTGCAAGCAGCTGATCCAGGACCACAGGTGGTTGGTTCGAATCCCAGTGTCCCATATGGTCCCCCGTGCCTGCCAGGAGCTATTTCTGAGCAGACATCCAGGAGTAACCACTGAGCAATGCCGGGTGTGGCCCAAAAAACAAAAAAAAAAAAACCAAAAAAAACAAAAAGAAAAAGAAAAAAGAAATATCAAATTAAACAACCAGTGAGCACTACATCAATAAAGACAAGCACCACACAATAGTCTAGGTTCTGAAATCAAATCATGCTCGAGTGCAAAAAGAAAGAGAAAGAGAAGATAAAATAAATAAAATAATATTGGAGACATCAACTTTAATCTCTACACCAAAATAAAGACGTAAAAAAAATTGATCAATAAATATGTGGAAAAATGATATTTTTGTGCTTTGTTTTTCCTTTTCTTTTCCCCCCTGCATAGGCACAGTAACTATTGGGGATATTATAGAGGGGGAACTCCCTTGGCCTAGGAGATATAGGGCTTCTCAACCCCTGAAGTATACTGTCATGGGATTAACTATAGACTCCTTGCATGATCATTTACTCTCCCCTTGTTGCTTTCGTGGTGTATGGAAGATTTCTGCTTTGTCTTGGATGGTAAAATCAGACCTCTGTATCTAGAGATCTTGGTGGCTGTGCAGCTCAAGGAATGGAGCTTATGATGAAGTCTTTCTTTGTGGTTCTAGCAGTTATGTTTCTTCAGTGTCATTTTAATCTATCTTCTGTAGTTGGTGGTCTTGGTCATTATGTTGCTCCTAGGATGGAGCCTGGGATAAAGTCTTTCGTTATGTTTCCGGAAGACCTGTTCAGTTGCGGTTGTCTCAGTAAGACCTCTGGAATTTGAGATCTTGTTTGTTGAACAGATCGTAGACCAAAAGCTAGGCTAGAGCTTTTTGTTGCTGTTGTTGTTGTTGTTGGTCCCTGGGTGCGTATTGTCCAGTCTTGGTTGCAACAACCAGTCATCTGTATATAGTGATCTTGGCTTTTGCAAAGATCAAAGGGTGACATGTTTTCTGATTTTGTCTTATCGATAGCTGATGAGGAAGGACAACTTGCTCTTAGATCAAGTTGTTCCCATTTCCTCATTGTCAGGTTATCAATTTAGAACTGGCGCATGTTGGTGTCAGAGCAGCATTGTAAATGCCCTGGAAGGAATTTGGTTCCTGGAGTTGTATTGCAGAACTCTGTCATTTCTATGTCTGGGATCCAGGAGTCAAGGCTGGATGGTCCGTGTCTAGTTCCCTGGAGCCTAAGTTGTTTCCACATGACATACATTCAGGGTGGGAGATGTCCCTGTGTTGTAAACAAGTATGAGTTCTTATCTCTAGTATAAGAGCTTGTTTTTATACGTACAATTTCCCCTTTGTTTAATATGTCTTTGCAGAAGGAAGTGGTGCTACATTATATTGCTGGTGGATTTGGGAAGAAGGGGAGAAAAGAAAACAGACTCCCAACAAATACTAAGAATATATATGCTCACACATATCTAAAGGAAAAAAGTTTCTTTAAAAAAAAGATTAAACAAAAGATGTAATTAAAGGGATAGAGTGGGGCCGGGAGAGATGGCATGGAGACCAGGCATCTACCCTTCCTTTAGAAGGACGTTGGCTCAGAACCCGGCATCCCATATGCCCACCAGGGACGTTCTTCAAGCATAGAGCCAGGAACACCCTCCGAGTGCCGCCAGAAGTGACTAAAAAGAAGTAAAAACAAATCAAATCAAATAACAAAAACTAAAACAAAACAAAACAAACAAAAGAAACAAACAAGAATAAAAAGGAAAAGAAAAAAAAAGAAGAAAAAAAAGAAAAATGGAGAAAGTGATATAGGAGATCACTTTACATTTGGGGAGAAACAGGATAAGAGGTAGTGTTATGTAGGTCTATACTTATGATGAAAGAATAGGGTTCCCCCTTGTCTTTTGAGATTTCCTTGTGAGGTGTGGGGTCCAGGCAGGGAGGTCTTGGGTAGAGTTCTTGCAGTGGGGGTCCTCTGGAGCTAGTTCCGGTATCAAGCCACAGTCCACATTAGGGAGAGGTGATTAGGAGGGCCATACTGCATGAGTCTGTTGGGGTGTTGATTGTATTTACTTGCAGAGAACGAGGTGAGAGCTTGAGTGGGTGTCTCTTCACTTGGGTAGTGGGTACTGGCTCGTTGGGGTAGGAGGTCTGTCTTGATGCCTAATGAATTAAGAACTGAGGGTGAAGAGTTATAATGTGGTGGGGATGTTGGGGGTGGGATTGAGGGGTGAAGGAATAGTCAGATTTCTGCAGAAGGGAGAGAGGATAGTATATGAGAGGGGTTATATAGGGTATAGGTATGGGTTGTTTGTGGTTTAGGTTTGTCCCTTAAGTAGGATTCCTATCTCTGTGTGCTTCTGCACACATATAAACATATAGAAATTAGCTTAGGTGTATATTAACGTAAAGAGGTGGAGTGCTGCTTTTAAATCTTCATCTCTTGGATCTGCGTGTTTTGGTGGACTTGAGAACTTAGTAGTTCTCTCTGTATCTCCAGCTTTTAGGGTCCTCCTCAGTTTACCCATGTTGTTATGCATTTATTGGTGTGGCTTGGAGAGCACTACCTTCTAAATTTGGCCTGCTTTTGCTCTCTGAGATATGGGGCTGGGTCCCTTCTCGAGATTGCAGCTCTGGGTGGGACTGTTGGGTGGGCTGGCTGAAGTTTGGCCTCTAGCATGCCCTCTAGTGTGAGCCTGTTTAGTGTTCCCCCATCTTGCTGCTAGCCAGTGCAGTACCGCACCTGGCCACAATGGTGGGGGTGCTGTTGAGCCTGGCTCCTTTGCCCTCCTTCCCTACCTGGAAGTCAGCGGAGCTCCGCCTCCTCCAGGCCTCTGTCGGAAAACCCTCTCGTCTGTAGTTCTTATCCCATCCGGGGGGGTGGGGGGGGGGGCCTGGAGACCTCGGAGACGTGGACAGGGGCAGGGTGGAGGCAGCAGAAAGTCCCCTTGCAAATGCTGCCCTAAGAAACCTCACAGATGTGGCCAGGGGAGAGGCAGAGGCAGTGGAGAGTCTTCAACCTTGTGCCCCTGGCAAGTGCCACCTGGGAGACCTCACAGATCAGACGGGAGGAGGGGTGGAGGCAAACGGATGCCCCTGGTGAGTGCCGTCCCAGGAGACCTCACAACCTACCTTGTGCCGCCCGGGAAAGCTGACAGACCAATTTATGTATTTTAATATCTTTATTTAAGCACCATGATTATAAGCATGTTTGTAGTTAGGTTTTAGTTATTAAAAAAACACACACCCTTTCACCAGTACAACCTTCCCACCAACAATGACCTCTAGTTCCCTCCTCCCCCACCCCTTAACTGTATTTAAGACAAAAATTATATTTCTCTCTCTACAATTGTCATGGTAGTTGTCAGTGTAGTTATTTCTCTAATTGAACTCACCATTCTTTGTGGTAAACTTCATATCATGGGCCGGACCTTCCAGTGCTCATCTCTATTGTCTCTATGTATTACAATAATGACTTTTATTTTTCTTAAAACCCATAGTTGAGTGAAACTATTCTGTGCTCTCCTCCTCTGCTCTCAAGCTTCAGCTCTAGATGGAAATCTCTCCAAAAGAAGCACTTTTGGGGATAAAACATGTGGCTTATGGTATTAAAAATACAGTACACACAAATAATACTACTTAACTGTAAGAAAATAGACAATGGTGGGGGGAAGTGGTTTATATGGAGAAGAGGTTGCTGTAATGTAATAAACTGTTATTCCTGAAATTCTGTCAGTTATAGTATTATAAACCATACTATCTATAAGAAAAATAAAAGATTTTTGCCAAAAATTCTAGGCAAGGGAATGGTTGAGAATTGTTTTAGGGAGATAGATACTGGTTAAAGGGATTGTTGAAACATTGTATGCCTGAAAGTCAGTTATGAATATCTTTGTGAATCACAGTATATACATAAGAAAATAAGATTAAAAATAAATGTATTTAGTGAAAAATAAATTTTGTGACTAGTGAAAAGTAAAAGTTTAAAGAACCCAAATTTAATCCCCCCACACAAAAATAAATCATGTTACTGAAACATAGTTTTTCTCCACCTTCATCCCTAATCTGTCAAATCATTTGCTTTTAATAAACTTGGTTATTTATTTTGCATAATCATCTTAAAGCTATATAATTTTTTGTTTGAGGTATCTGCTAATTTGATCTAGTGTCCTGGGGATTAGTTTAAGTGAGAGCAGGTGATTCCCATGTTAATCAATAAATTAGTTTTTTTTTTTCAATCATGTTAATGTTATTCCAGCTTGGCCAAAGTGAAAATTAGGTCAGTACATTGAATTGGAACTAGTCTTGGGCCTGTCATCTTTTTTTTATAGACGTGAACTGGCACGCAATATTTATATATCCTTTCCAGGGTTGGGAGAGATCCCAGTTTCCATGATTTTTCTCCTGACACTGAAAGCAGGGTCCAGATAACAGTCATAGATCTCTTGTTTTCCATAGTAAAAGCATTCTCAGTTTCTAGTTGATCTAGTCTACCTTTTAGAGGCTTCCTGAAATTTAAAGGGCGCTAGCAAAGGTAACTATCATCACTGTTATTGTTTATAAATTTGCTTTTGCATTTCAAACTAACCCTGTGGACTCTGTTGGAATAGAACTGTTGGGTGTCATAACTTACTCTTACATTTGTATACTGATATTATAGAGAGGAAAAATTCGTTTCTGAATTTATGCAAATATATTGCCAAGAAGCTTAAAAGCAATTATTCATGATAAGAGTGATTTACAAATTAGCTGTACATTATAGTCCAAATAAACAAGAGCTATTAGATGTACAAAGGTAAATTATGTAGTTTACAAAACAAATTTGCTTAGTCCATTCATTCTCAGGTAAAGTGCCTCGATTGATATCATGAAGTTTATCATTTCCATGACAAGTTTATATGGTGTAGTACTTGTTAAGGTATATTTCCTACAAATTTCTTCAAGTAAAAAATATTAAAATAATTCTTTAAGTGCCAAAAATATTTCAGAATATTCAAAATTAAAGATCTCATTACATATGATATAATTAAAAAGTTTATCCAATATTGTGTTTTGGCCAGAATGTGTCAGTCTGTAGCAGTTTTATCCGTATAGTTTTGATTTCCAAGAAACTATGTCAGAGAGATGAATAGATTAAAAATTCACATATATTACCATAAAAGGAAAAAATAAATTCAAAACTGTGAGTTAAATATAGTTCCCTACATAGAAACCTGGTGACAAAACCGATTAATAGTCAAGTTATTTAAATATTAACAAATTTTTAATTACTTGGAAGTTAATTTAACAATTCAGTCACAAAAGTTGATAATAGACAAAAAAAATCTTGTTTATCCAATCCTCTCTTTGGAATAAAAAGTAAGTGCAGACAGAGTTTCTAGATGCTTGTATTTAAAATGACTTCTCACTTTTCCTACTTAATCTGTATCAGAGATAAATTCATTAACTACCAGACAATAAAAAGTCCCCTGGGATGGTTTCCTTTGGGAGCAGAGTAGAGAGAATGGAGCTATAATATGTACTTGCCAGGTAAAACTGGATTCTCCAGGGTTTATTAAAACTATAAAGGGGTTCTTCTGCTGTCCTAATAACAAAGCTAAGGAGAGTATTTATGGACTAAGGATTAAGATCTTTCTTTTGTGTTCTTGAGAAGCAGTGACTTATTAAATAAAATGAATCACACACACACACACACACACACACACACAAACACAAACACACACCTCTAAAACATAGTATGATCCTGAAGTTTTCTTTCTTCTCGAAAATTTAAATCTATTCTTTTAGGAGGATTTCTATTTGATCTGTTATATTTCCCATAATGACCTTAAAGTTTGCAGAGGGACTAGCCTGTAACATGACAGGACTTGAATCATTAGAGTTTGCAGAAGGAGAGTATCACTTTGACTTATATTTGAGTCCCAGTCTTTCCTATGATTCAACATGGCATCAAGCATAACTATGGCTGTGAGCTGAGCCTAAACTTGGATAACTGATTTAGACATCCTTGTTTGCTGGAGAAATAGCACAGCAGTAGGGTGTTTGTCTTGAATGCTGCCAACCCAGAAAGGACCCGGTTCGATTTCTGGCACCCATAGGGTCGCCCAGCCTGCAGGGGCGATTTCTGAGTGCAGAAACAGAAGTAAACCCTGAGCACTACAGGGTGTGGCCCAACAATCAACCAAACAATTAATCAATAAATAAATAAGGTTGTTTTTTTTTAAAGCTCATTTTGTCAACTGTGAAGATCCCACTAACATCTCAATTTCTACAGATGTCCAAATTTCTCATGAACTAAGGAATAGAAGAAGCAGCATGAAGAGGAGAGAACACTAACCTGGTAGTGAAATTTACCTTGTTAACATTCATATATAGACTCTGCAAATGTAGAGAGGATTTTTTGTTTTACAGTTTTTTCCCTTGTCCTGAAGATTTTGATGCAGCTTTTCCTCTACTCTTTTCAGTTGAATAATTTATTTTATCATGTAGGTCACTGACTCACGATTGTCTCACCAAATTATGTAAGTGATGTGGGTGGTTAGTCGAAAGATGCCTGTCTCCTGGGGACCCCAGAATGATCTTGATGGAAGAACTGATGAGAGACAGAGAGCAGTATGAGAGGATGATAGAGAGAGGAGTAAGACAAATGCTATTAGCCATTTGTTAATTTCCCTTAGTTTCATAAAGTTCATGCCTGAGGACACTAGGGCTGGTAAAGTTTTCTGAGTAACAACATGGTCTGTATACAGTAATGCTGTTCAACCAGTCTCACTGGGCAGCAGGAAAATAATCTCTAACCAGCCCATTATTGAGTCCTACAGAAAATAATTTCAGCAGGAGACAAATTGGTGAGTAAAATAATTTTATTTGGTAAGATAAGGTTTGTTAGAAGAAGAGAGAAATACACTTTCAAGAAATAAAATACTTCCCCAAATGGTAGAAAAGTTAAATTTACACCATAAGTCAAAGAAAAGCAAAATGAAACATCTCACATTGATATTGTAGATGAACATGAAGATAGTGACCAAACCACTACTGTCTTTAAAAAGCCACTCATAGAATTCAGTCATTCATACTGTATGTAGCCTTTAGCACAGAGCTTATAGAGCTGTTAGAATCTGCTTGTGTATTTAGGTACAACTACAGTTGTTGTTTTGTTTTTCTTAAAATATCCCTAAATGTATCTTTGGCTACATTTTTAAAAGTGCCCTAAATGTTTGAGAATAAAGAAAGTTCAATTACACTTTAAATTTAAACAAGTAAGAAATAAACAAGTCTTATTATTTAATATCAATAAGTCTCGAATATTGCATATGATACACCTCTACTAAAATGGAAAATATTTTTTAATCTGGAATTAAAGTGTCTTGATTTTTCCTGGTAACCCTATATGAAAAGACATTATATATACATATATATCATAAATATGCATATATATTTTATTTTTTTGTTTTTTGGGCCACACCCAGTTCTACTTAGGGGTTACTCTTGGCTATGCACTCAGAAATTGCTTCTGCGTTGGGGGCCATATGGGACACTGAGGGATCGAACCGCTGTCTATACTAGGCTAGGGCAGGCAAGGCAGATGCCTTATTGCTTGCAACACCACTCTGACCCAGAAAAGACGTTATATTTTTAAAAATTTTTTTTCCAATTTTTATTTAGGTGAGTTGATTTATAATATTATTTATAATAGGATTTTAGCTATACAATGTTAAAACTCCAACTACCAGTAATGTCACAAATCTTCCACCAGTGTGTCTCAAGGTTCTTTTTCTCACTCTCAATCTTCCTCCTTGGAAAACTCATTTTAAAAATTATAGTTATTATAGCTTGAATCACATCTTTACAATGATGCTAGTACATATGTTTGTGATGCATACAGTCAGTTTCAAGAGCAAGAAAACACCCAAGACCCTCAACCCTCAAGTCCCTGTGCTATTTCAAGTTCCCCCATCATTTTCCCCCTGCTTTCCAGTTAACTGGCATTCTCAGTTCCAAAATCCAGGGTCATAGATTATTACCAAAGACTAGTTTTAGAATTTTTGTGAACTACTGTTATGACACTACCTTCTTGCAGATAAATAGCTTACTAAATGTCCCAAGATGGTATTATCACAGAGTCAGTTAGTTAACAAATTCACAGATTTTTTAAAAATTTATTCCAATAAAACATCATTTCCATCCAACACTGATACCATCACTGTCACTGCAGCAGTCTAATAAGTCCTGTCATTAGGCTCACTGAGAAACCTTTCTTGAGCGCAGATGGCTGACCAAACCTTCTGATAGATTAAATTTCTTTTTACCTAAAAACTCAGCACCAAAAGATACTTAAAAACAAATTTACTCCTTATAGTCTTTTAAAAGGCCCTGTAGTTATACACAGACTGCTCCTTCAGATGAAAGAAATGTTTGCTTTGAGACATCTCTAAGGGACTCTGAATGACTTTCTAACTAAATTTTACCTCAGAGTTAACATCCTAAGTTTGACCTGTAAGTAGGATTTGGTTGTTAAGAAACCTTATACCAATATAGATTTACATCTCTTTCATATAAGTTTGTATATTTTATTCCCCCTTCTAAATACTTTTTAGTCAGAAGTTAGTTATATGTGATATAACCCTAGAGCAAAAAAATCTATTTTTTCAAGAAAAGGAAATCTGATAGGAAAACCTGGCTTCTTGCTAAATCCCTTAATCTGCATCAGAATAAACACCTATGGCTGGCCAGAGAGGACCTACTTTGAGATGTTAAAATCTACCCTCCTTTCATACTCTGAGCTCTCATTTGAAATGTATCTATTTATAAGGTCTGCAAAGTGCCCAGAGGTTTGTGATTTGTTTTGAAAGTCAAATAATTTTACTGATAAAATTCTGTTAACAAGAGAGATAAATTGTACTTTGTGAAGAAACAAATCTGAGCATTTTTTTCATACCATAAGAAAGAAATCTGTTACTGGCAAAAATCCCTCATATAAACCCCCTATTTTTGGACAATAAACCAGAACTTTGTTCTCCCACACAACTTCATGTGGCTCCTCATATTTCATAATTCACAGATTGTTCAACCACTTTCCCAGAGAGAATTCTAAGGTGTTCTGTAACATATTCGGACAAAGCTAGCTGTAACACCTTCATGATCTTCCTCTTTTTTCTTTTCTGCTTTAGCCTTTAATTAAAGGAACAAAAACTATCTCTCAGAACAAACATAAATCCCCAGTTCTTACCATTGTATTACATGGTACCTTACATATTAAGTCAATCAGCTTAATTTCTTACAACTGTAGTGTGAATACAACTGACATTGAATTTCATGGCTTCCAAGACTCTCTCTTGCTAAAACATACTGAACATTGTTATTATAAAAATTAAACGATTTAATGAAAAATTAAGTTTTTGTTGCTATTACAATGAAGTCTTTATTATATTTACTTTAATATATTCACTTGTTATAACTAGAATGACAGTATATATTTATTTATATATATGTGTATGCAGTTAGCATTTTTATTATAAACTATTAGTTTTATTCAGATTTACATGTAATTGCTCCAAGCTAAATAGAAAAAGTTTGCAGTGTCTAAAATAAGAGAAAAATAATTAATATCATTCTATAATAGTAGAACTGAGGGAAATTTATACCTGTTTTAAAAATTAAATTCCTTAAAATGCACTCATGACTTGTTACCCTTTTTTTCTTTTGTGTTAGAATTTAATTTTTTGCTAACAACATTCAAAACCAAGGAACCTTTATATTTTCTTTTTTATTTTCTCAAAGCATAGAGAAAATAATATTAAGTTTGCTTTAGCATCTCCCTTCTGGTCTTGTGAAAGTTGACTCCCAGTGAGAATTCCCAAGCTTTTATAAGCTGATACAAAACCTCTTGCTTTCTGCTTGCTTCAACAATGGCATTAAAAGAACTAAGCAAAGCAGTTTTGGAAGAAAAATTCGGACTAAAGTTGTTTTTCTGGGGTTTCTTATCTTTCTGAAAACTTCAGAACTGGCTGGCTTTTTATTAACTTACCAATTAACCTTTATGCTTTTTTTTATTGATTTATTAGTAAATCACTTAAATTTTTCTTTACATACAAACCATGTTTTTTGTTTTTATTTCTTCTTAACCCTCTCCTCTATTTGTACTTTATTTTCATTCAACTTAGTAACGTTACATACCTATTTCTCACAAAATATCTAACAAAATTGTAAATTCATTACTAAAATTGGCACTGATAGCAATAGAATTGGAACTTGCTTGGGATGTTGTCCTTACCTTGGCCAAAGATTCCATTGGTTTGTGCATATCATCTCAAGAGGAAAGATTATGTTATGCATTCTTGATCTAAAAAATGTGCTTAGGGAGAAAGCTACTAGAAATAGAAACTGGAAAGAAAGACAAGAGTAACTAAGCTGATGCCTAGATGGAGCTTAGTGTTGACCCTTTCTTACCTTTCCTCCTTATTTTAATATTAAAACTCTTCTGTGGTGGAAAATTTACATACTCGTGAGACATATATTATGAATCATCATATTATGTCTCCTCTACCTGAACATGCTACTACTTTTGGCTATACATATTTTATTTAGATATTTCTCTTTTCCTATTCAGGTCTTTTAAAAATACAGTATTGCACCATTATTTAGAGAGAGAGAGAGTCAAGAAATGCTGCCCTAAACTGTCTCCTGTGTACTGGAACAGAAGCTATAATAAACACTATTGGAATTTTTCCCTGGCTTTATGTCAATTTCCATTTCAAATAAAAGCCAAAAGAGGGTTTATAAGAATATAAATAAAAGTACAAATATAAATACACATATTGTATATTTTTGTTTCTTTTTGGTGCCAGAGATCAAAGCAGGATATCATACATGCCG
This sequence comes from Suncus etruscus, assembly GCF_024139225.1. Taxonomy (NCBI): domain Eukaryota; kingdom Metazoa; phylum Chordata; class Mammalia; order Eulipotyphla; family Soricidae; genus Suncus; species Suncus etruscus. The sequence goes on along the minus strand of NC_064860.1, from coordinate 75,721,647 downwards.
AATATGAACTATGCCCACTGAGCAGTCAACTTAGTGCAACAAATACATTTTGTGATTCCAATCTCTGACTCAGAGAATGTATCTATGACTTAGAGGCTGAAACTTCTTTAGGTTTTTCCAGCTGGAGTTGTACACTCATGCAACATGCTCTAGTTTAGGAAAACCATATGTAAGTATTTGGGAGGTCTTGTTAACATTCTTCTCATTAGCCTAAAGGTAGGAAAATCATCTCTTATCCTGCCCTTTAGAAAAAGAGGAAAAATTACCAGTCCAAAGATTCTTCTTTATTCCTCACTGGATTTCCATACTTTATATCCTAACTTCAGAAAATGTGATTAAATATAGATAGCATGGAGGTAAGGCATTTGCCTTTCATGCAGAAGGTCTTCTGTTCGAATCCCAGCTTCCCATATGGTCCCCCGTGCCTGCCAGGAGCAATTTCTGAGCATGGAGCCAGGAGTAACCTCAGAGCACTACCGGCTGTGACCCCCAAAAAAATATACCGAACAGATTTAGCTATTTAATTTTTGACAATTTTCTGTGCTATTTTATATCTGAAATATAGTAATTATCACTGTAGGGTCTCAATATAACTTCTAATGCAACAGATCATTAAAATATTATTCACAGTGCAAAATATTTGGGAGTCAGAAAATATGTCGTGAATGACTATTTTAATTCAAAGTACATCAAATAATATCCATTGAAAACCTGAATAATAGCTATAAAATAAATAACTATAAAGGCATTTTAGTCAGGCTTAGTATAAATTAAATAACCCATAACATAATTACAATTAATATTTTTATAACAGTGTTAAACATTTTATCAGCTACATGATTACCTACCTTCTGTATTTTCTATATCTATGATGAGGTGGTTGTCTTTGCTGTGAATAAACATAAATGAAATACCCTTTCATTTATGAGCAGAATCTCTGAGAAAACATAAATTTGGGGAATGAGCAAATAACTGTGTATTATATAGGTCTTTTATGTAATTTGTGATAAGAAATTATTTAAAATGACTGGTTTGTTTATAAACAAAAATTTAGGGTATAATACATATAAATATTTGTAGTTTTCTTTGAGAACACAGCATATTAAAGTAAATTAATTAATTTTTATAGTTATATATTAACTTGATATATATATATAAACTACATGTATAATCATGTTTATAATGATAAAATTCACAATTGTATTATAGTAGTCTCTCACAATTTTATAAAGACATTAGTATTTATGATTTATAAATGAGAACAAGACTTTACAAGTAGAAATTAACTTCAAATTTTTCTGATCTCAGTATTAACTTTTCCATGAAATAATAGTTTACTTATCAAAAATATAAAAATTTTAGATATACAGTATGATAAATTTTTAAGAGTGAACCAAGATAGATTAATAACCCATGAAATGTCTGATTTTTACTACAGTTATAATACATTTCACAAATATTAGGGAATTCTCATACTGAATTTTAACACAATAGTTAAACTTAACATTAATTTAAATGGAAACATTCAATAGACACTCCTTTGCATCCTGTTTCTTATAATCGCTATTTTTATTATACAATACTATAGTTTGTTCATTCTCATTGCTACCTTATCAGGCAATACACTACCTAAATTAAGGAACAAAAATATTAAAATAAATATGTATCTGTATACTCGAGTATAATCAGACCCAAAAATATGCCGACCTCCCTAATTTTACCCTAAAAACTGGAAAAACTTAGTGACTTGAGTGTAAGCCAAGTTGGAAAATGCAGCAGTCACTGGGTAACTTTCAAAAGTAAAAGTATCTATCCAAAACAATTATAATAATTGAGAAATTAGTAGGTTATATTTTTTCAATATTTATTGCTGAAGAAAAACTATAAACTAGCAACAATAAACTTTAAAACTTTAAATAAAGTGTAGAAAACAGTAGCTTAACATGTAATCAAGCTAAATAACAAATATTAAAATCCTTCAAAATAGGATTCCTCCTCCTCCGCCTCATCTGTATGGCCAAATAGAACTTCAGCTGTATCTGATATGACGGTATCTGCATAAACTTTGACATTATCACTGAGTTCGCAGATATCATCACTGTTGACGGTCTTATACAAAGCGCAGAATATTGTGAGTTAAATACTTCAGTGGCATCCAATTCAGTTCAGCTGCCTACCTCTATAGCTCAGCGGCAACGGTGCCGAAGCACAGTCCCTCCAGTTGACAGCAGAAGACGACTGGAGACTACATGCATTAATAATTAATAACTTGTATGAACCAAGTATGAACTAAACCGAGTTCGGTTAAAAACTCAGCTTATACTCGAATATATAGGTAAACATTTCAGCAAAACTTGTCAGGATATTAGCTGACAATTCACTTAACAGTACTATTTTGTGGGATTTGATACAAACACCTATAAATAGAGAAAATACATAAAGAAGAAAGTTAAGTAATTTAATGCATTCCAAATTTCTAGTATGCTTTAGGGAATTGTTAATAAATTAATGCAGATTTTAGGGACCAGAGTTATGGTAAAGAGGGTAGTATACTCTCTTGCACTTTGTATGAGCCTTTAGCCAGCTAGGAATATTTGATGAGTACAGAATCAGAAAAAAAAAAAAAAAAACCAAAACCTGAGCAGTACTGTGTGACACAAATACAAAACAAACAATATCATAGAAAATTTTAGCTAGACAACAATGATAAACAATTGTTTAAATGGAAAGCAAGAGGAATGTAAATGTTTGAGAGACAATAAGCTATTTGCTTACACACTAGAAGATATTTGAAAGATTTTTGTCTTACAGTATGAAATGGAAAGTCAATAAATATCTTACAGATTGGTATGATTTGTCATGTTTTAAAATCTACTGGGAACATGGGTGGAGGGAGGACAACATTGGTGGTGAATGCCCCTGATTCAATGTCACTATGTACCTGAAATAGTACTGTGAATGATTTGTAATACACTTTGGTCAAAATAAAAATTATTAATAAAAATATGATTAATTATGAGAAATGAAAAAGTATTTAAAAAAATATTCCCTTTAGCTGTTATATGAAAATAGCCTTGGGAGAGTATGCTATCACAGTGTTAGAGCATTTGCCTGGGATGGATTTGGATTTGATACAGGGCCTCACATATTATAGGGACATCAGGCCTGCCAGGAGCAATATCTGAGTGCAGTACCAGGAACAACCCCTGAGCACCACAAAAAAAAAAAAAAAAGGAAAGAAAGAAGGAAGAAAAGAAACAAAGAAAAGAAAGAAAAGGAAAGAAAAAAAGAGAAAAAAAAGGAAGAAAGAAAAAAGAAAGAAGAAAAGATAAGGAAAAGAAAGGAAAGAAAAAATAAACAGAAAAAGAGAAAGAAGAAATAAAGAAAGAAAAAGAAAAGAAAAAGGAGAAAGAAAGAAAAGAAAGGAGAAAGAAAAATAAAGTAATAAGACAAAATAAATTTAAATATTTAAATAAAACAAAAAAGAAAAGGAAAAGTAAAAGGGAAGAGAGAGAAAGAAGGCATTGTTTTTGTCTTATTTAAATAACACAAGTATCCTTTTTCTCTTATTTAAATTACAAAAGTATCCTTCCACCTTGTCTTTCTAATTTTAGAGTTGCTTGCTTGATGTGAGGCCATATTCTTTATTTTTATTTTTTACCTTTTGGTATATTATTTAAACATATTTGGAATAATATAATAATCTAGTACTTTATTGTTGGTTCTTTTTATTTCTTACATGCATATTCATGGTGAGCTAATTTATAGTTTTTAACTTCATCCTTCCTTCCTTCCTTCCTTCCTTCCTTCCTTCCTTCCTTCCTTCCTTCCTTCCTTCCTTCCTTCCTTCCTTCCTTCCTTCCTTCCTTCCTTCCTTCCTTCCTTCCTTCCTTCTCTTCTCTTTCTTTCTTTCTTTCTTTCTTTCTTTCTTTCTTTCTTTCTTTCTTTCTTTCTTTCTTTCTTTCTTTCTTTCTTTCTTTCTTTCTTTCTTTCTTTCTTTCTTTCTTTCTTTCTTTCTTTCTTTCTTTCTTTCTTTCTTTCTTTCTTTCTTTCTTTCTTTCTTCCTTCCTTTCTTCTTTCTTTCTTTCTTTCTTTCTTTCTTTCTTTCTTTCTTTCTTTCTTTCTTTCTTTCTTTCTTTCTTTCTTTCTTTCTTTCTTTCTTTCTTTCTTTCTTTCTTTCTTTCTTTCTTTCTTTCTTTCTTTCTTTCTTCTTTCCTCTCTTTTGTTCTTCCATTCTTTCTTTCTCTTTCTTCTCTTTTATTTTTCTCCCTTTTTCTTTTTTTTTCTTTATTAATTTCTTTTTTCTTTCTTTTACTTTTCCTTTTTCCTTTCTTTTTTTAGGTTTGAATGTTGAAACATAAGTTTTATGTTTTTCTTTTTATGATAGGAATTGTTCACGATTTTAGTTTTGTATATCTTCTAAATATATAAACCCAAATGAAAATATCTGGTATGTAGTTTATAAATATAGTAGTGTGATAAAATGATGAGCCCTGTACTGAGAAATATACATATATATATTCACTGGTATATAAATAGTATTTAAAATCATAACTATAAATTATCTTACCATGAATATGAATGTAAGAAATAAAAAGAACCAACAATAAAGTACTAGATTAGTATAATATTCTAAATATGTTTAAATAATATACAAAAAGGTAAAATGATAAATGTATGCTGACAAGAAAGAAGTGGGAAAAAATAGTCTTGTGCTTATTTCAATTCACAGTAAAGCAGAAGCTATGAAACTCGTGAAATTATTAGATGCCCAGGACATTATTTCTGTCCATATTTGAGGAATCTGCTACCTATGTTAGTGCTGGGACTTCCCTTAGTCATCCCTTGGAGTAGTTCTCTGGATGCAAAAACTCAATCCACAAGCAGGGATGGACAAGTTATTAGGAAGAGTAATTAGGCAGGAAGTTCTTTGTCAGGAACCCTCTGGGCTCTGAGCCAGGCAAAAAGCTTGATTTGCATAGCCTGGAGATGAAGCCAGCAGCTGCAGGTAGGTCTGATATGCCTCATTTCCAAGCCTAAGCTTCCTGGTAGTGCAGGCTGATCTTATAAAGAGAAGTGAACAAAGCTGTGGAGCAGAGCCTGGGGTCCTTCTTGGTCCTTGTCTCCTGTGTTTGATTATACATCAAGCAGTTACATAACCATTGATGGATCAATCCCAGCAAAAAGCTTAAACAAGATGCTGAATCTTCTGTCAGAAATCCAAAATGACAGTAACATGAATGAACCTGGCCATTTCCTTTACATTGACTTACTCTCCCTGCTGTCAAGATTAAGATAGTGCAATTCAGGGGGTGGGGGAAAAAAGGATAGTACATTTCACATTCATCAGCTTGGCTGATCCTAGGAAGAAAGTAATAAACAAGAAAAAATTTTACATTACAATAAATTAAATGCTGATACTGAAAATGAAATGCTGTCAATGAAAATGAAAGCTAACAACTGTCTGTTGGACATAACCAGGTGAAGTTTGGTGATGAACTTGACAAGAATAGTTTGGTGAAATGGGACTTAATTGATTTGATTTGAGAAATGAATGTGAGAAAATATATCAGATTGAGAACAGAAAACTCTGAATATAATTATAAATAAGTTGAGAGAAATTGAGGTTAGTAACTTTGGACATCTCCAGTAGCATGTTTATGTGCTGTTAGTGTGTCAAAGATATGTTTAATTATGAGTAAAAAACATTAATAATCTCTAGTAGATGGTTACTAACAATGACCCTCCATGTATCTTACATCTCTGCTTATAGTGCTTTAGAAATATGACATATTTCCTTAAATAAGTGTTTCATCAATTTCTTCAACCCTTATTTCTGGATTGATTTTGTGCTTATTCTTGAGAAATAAAAAAATGCTTCAGAATAAAATAATATCCCTTTTAAGATTAGCATTTAAGAAGTATGCTTTAATCTTCTTGGAACATTCTCTATCATTTTACAATCATCTCATCTAGCCTTGTAGTAGAGAACACCTATGCCGGAGAATGATGGGAATCCAGCTGGCAGTAATCATTCATCAGATGTGTGTGAGACTATTTTCAACTCTAAAGTTCAAGTTAGATCTCCAGATGATTGCAGCTGTATGAATTACCCAGCCATGAGTAACTAAGGAATTGTTCATTCAAGTCTATATTGCTACCAAAAGTCCTGAAAAAAGATTACTTATGCCCAGTTGTTTTAGACAAAATTTATAAAAGCTATTAACTGTGGAGAACCCAAGCAGCTTTTAGAAAACTTTAATTTTCACTCTACTCCTATATATTTTAATAAATATATTATAGAATCTAAGTTTTTGTGGAATAAGTCAGTTCATAATTTACAATGATTGTATTTGAAGTGCTAAACATACCATCCACTAAATAATGTTTCCCTAGACTGGAATCTATACATATTGTTATTGTCTTTGGATGCTAAGTTCCTATGAATATTTCTTATTACAATTATCATATACCAGACTTCATTATAGATACTTTTTTTTAGTTTGATTTCTTGGGTAGAAACACCATTTTAGGATACTAATTTATTTATGAAAAAATTAAAATAATTTTATTTCTTTTTCCTTCCTTTTCTCTTTCCCTGCTTTCTTCTTTCTTTCTCTCATTTTATTTCTTTTTTTCCTTCATCTCTTCCTTTCTCCTTTCCTTGCCTCTAGCTTCTTCCCTTCCCTTCCTTTCCCTCCCTTCCCCTCCCTTCCCTTCCTTTCCCTCCCTTCCCCTCCCTTCCCTTCCTTTCTCTCCCTTCCCCTCCTTTCCCTTCCTTTCTCTCCCTTCCCCTCCCTTCCCTTCCTTTCCCTCCCTTCTCCTCCCTTCCTTTCCCTTCCCCTCCCTCCCTTCCCCTCCCTTCTCCTCCCTTCCTTTCCCTTCCCCTCCCTCCCTTCCCCTCCCTTCCTCTCCCTTCCCCTCTCTTCCCCTCCCTTCCCCTCCCTCCCTCCCTCCCTCCCTTCCTCCCTTCCTTCCTTCCTTTTTTCCTTCCTTCCTTCCTTCCTTCCTTCCTTCCTTCCTTCCTTCCTTCCTTCCTTCCTTCCTTCCTTCCTTCCTTCCTTCCTTCCTTCCTTCCTTCCTTCCTTTTTCATGAATTACTGTACAATTCTCATAGTGTCTGCAAGAGCAAAGTCTTACAATGTATTTCAATTGTATAGAATTTTTTTCTTAAAAATCTTAAAAAAAATAAACAATATATTTAGGGCCAGAGAGATAGCATGGAGGTAAGGCATTTGTCTTGCGTGCAGAAGGTTTGTGGTTAGAATCCCGGTATCACATATGGTGCCCTGAGCCTACCAGGAGCGATTTCTGAGAGTGGAGCCAGGAGGGATCCCTGAGCACTGCCGGGCATGACCCAAAAACAAAAAAAAAAAAATCAAAAACAAAAAACCCCAATATATTTAATTTATACTTTTAAGTTGGAAGACCTTAGAAATAAAGTGAATTCTTGAATTCTGTAATATTCTTATAAACTTCTTAATGTGTACTTAATTTTTTTAAGTTATTGAACAACTTGTAACAGAATATTTTATTTATTTGTCTTAATAGAACATAATAGTATACCTAATTTTTACTACTTAGCTATCTAAATTTCAGTCACTCAGCTATATAATCTTGAAATAGATATTTGATACTTTTCTTCATTATTTAAACACTATCTATCTCATAGATGATTTATTAAAATTAAGTTATATTACTGTCTTCACATATCTATAGATAGATTTCAGAATATTAAAAAACTAGGAAAATATTAACAAATGCTATGGTATCTCATAACCATTTAAAATATTATGTTTAATAAATAATTTTTGATGAGTGACAACTCAGTTAATTCAGTAATGTTATTTTAATTGCCATCCTTTACTTCAGAATATTCATGTTTTTCTCTCTCCTTTTTTTTAGCAGTTTCATTTATTATTTTTTTATTGTGGCCAAAGTGAATTACAAATCTAACAAACTGATATTTAAGGTACACAGTGACAATAAGTGAGGGCCTTCCACCAGTAGTATTGTTCTCCCTTCATCCCTGTTCCCAAAATATATCCCTTATCTCCCTCCTTTATCCCCCAGAATGCTAGTGTAACTAAAAGCATATATGTTAACACTAAAGTAAACCTTTTTTTTTTTTGCAGTTCCAGATATTTTTACTAGTGGTTTCTTAAAGGTTTGGAGTCAAAGGAGCACTGTAAAAACAATGTTAGCATGGCAATTATCGTTTGCATGAGCCCACCAAAGTATGGGGGTCATGGAAAGGAAAAACTTTTGGCCTAAGTACAAGGAGACCCTACCCGCGAAGTTTCCTGACATAAAGACCATTTCTAGGCTCCAGGCAAACTAGTTTGTCCAATCCTGGTCATTGTCTGTAGTGCCCATACAGTTATATTTTTCGCAGTCTCTGTTGTTGGTATCCTGTTTCTGTATTGAAGGTCCTAGAATCTGTATATCCTACATTGAAGTCAGGATTGTGCGGAGCGGCATCTAATTTCAACTCAGAATTAAAGGGCAATGCAGAAAGCCCTGTCCAGTATGCAGGTCATTGTTTAAATCTTCTCAGTGTTAAGGGAAGACTCTTTTGAGTAAATTGATGTCAGAGCAGCAGTAGGGTCTTCCCTGGTAGAGGATTGCTTCCAGGTGATTTCATAAACAACGTTGGATGTTTCATTGATGGCTTCCCTGGTTCAGGGGTGACTGGAAAATGCCCAAACCTCTGAGGCCTATGCCAGGTCATCATGTCAATGTTCAGGGTTTGTAAGTTACCATTGCACCACTAGATTTGTGTGTTCCTATTTCTATTAGATAAGAACTGCATATCCATGTTTTTTGAAATCAGCTTCTTCCTAAATCTATGAAAATAGGTAGTTATTGTTTTTATTATATTCAATAAAGACTTTACTTACACAAAATGAAGTAAATATAATTAATTGCAACTATAACAGTGTAAATATATTTTAAGATAGATATAATAAAATGAAAGTTACAATCATGAGTAAGACTTCCAGAGTTTATTATCATCAAAATAATCTATCCACCAGATTGTCTGAGAATAAAATATGCTACCATCTACTGTAGTAGAGTTCTGGCTAAAATCTTTGGGGAAATAATATATATAAATGGTTAATCATGACTAACCAGGTCCATAAAATCTCATGACTTCACGTAACATATGCTAAGGTTGTACCACACATGTTATTTTAAGGCATTTTGTGGCCGGTGTACAAGATTGCAATTTATGCTAACAGATGTTAGGGAAGGAAATTATTTGTTTAATTTGTTTATGAGTCAGAGGATTTTTGTCTGAATATAATTATAGGAAGAGACTACTATTTGTGAATGGATTGTATTCCAGAAGTGCATTTGTGAGTCAGTCTTTGGGACTAATAGCATATGTTTATATATAAGCTAACTTAAATATTAGTGTTTTCCAAGTAAACTCACAAATAACTTTTTTAACCCATTATTTGACTAATGCTATATTATTCCAAAGTCTCTAAGGAAAGGGATGGAGGAGAAAATGGCCTCTATCTCTTCTTCTCAGTGTTACCAGTGTGATTTCACTGGTTATTTCAGTTTACTTTTTTTATAGAACAATGTTGCTCATAAAACTTAAAACATCTCAGAAACCTTAAGACATCTTCAAAATGTCCCTTGATTATTGAAAGGGATATTAGTAAATCATTTACTACTCCAAAATTATGAGTCTCCTTACCAAAATCAAAAACTTTCCTACTTATTTATTAAAAATATTGATTGGGATTCTGTGATTTGTAATACTAAAGGCTTTTAATTCACATCATTCCAATACAAATTAAAAATTTTCCACATATAGATTATTTTGACTTAAGATTAACTAAAAAGTAATCCATGGAGGTAAGGCATTTGCCTATCATGCAGAAGGTCATCGGTTAGAATCCCGGTACCCCATATGGTCCCCCGAGCCTGCCAAGAGTGACTTCTGAGCATAGAGCCAGGAGTCACCCCTGAGCACTGCTGGGTGTGACACCAAAAACAAAACAAAACAAAACAAAACAAAAATACTAACTTGATAGATAAAAATTATTCCAGTAGCACCATAATTTTAAAATGCCATGCAAATTTTTACTTGGAGATAATAAAAAGGAAAGAAACATATAATTTGAACTTAACTTATTGTAATGTAGAAGTACATGTGGGCCTTTTTCTGTAAAGAATTCTATTTTAGGCTTTCCCTTTAAGCCTGTGTTCTACCTTGAACATGGATGGATCTAGTATGTGTATCTCTATGTTTCTTTGCTTGATAATTTCCACTTTACAAAAGCCTATTTCTCTCTTGAGAGGATTCGACCCTTTTCTCTCAACTCACAGCTTTCCATGGTAGTTTTCTTCAATAAAAAGTACCCTGGGGCCGGAGAGATAGCATGGAGGTAAGGCGTTTGCCTTTCATGCAGAAGGACGGTGGTTCGAATCCCGGTATCCCATATGGTCCCTCGTGCCTGCCATGGGTGATTTCTGAGCATAGAGCCAGGAGTAACTCCTGAGCAATGCCGGGTTAAAAAAGATAAAAAAAAAAAAAAAGTACCTCATTAGGGGCCTGCGAGGTGGCGCTAGAAGTAAGGCCTCTAGAGGTAGTGCCTTGCAAGGGAAATGAAGGGGCATCAGTAAAGGAATTGATCTTTTAATATCTACACCTAAAATTCGGTCACAAGAATTTTTGTTACTTGGTAATTCATTGAGATTCAACAAAGTTAAAATAAAAAATAAACTACTTTGCTTCACTAAAAAAAGACATAGAGTCTATCCTAGAGATATTATCTTTAGTTAAACATATTTTTTTCCAGCTTCCCTTCCATCTCCTTTATGAACTATCAAGTTGCTAAAATTTTAAACCAGTGTTCAAATAGATAGTATTGTGGATAAGGCACTTGCCTTGCAAGCTGCCAATTTTGTGCAATCCTCAAATCACTTAGGAATGATTACTGAGCTCAAAGCCAGGAATAAGTCTTGAGAACAGCCATTGTGGCACTGAAATCATAAAAACAAATCAAATCTACTCTCATTTTATGTTTCCATTTTTTAAGCAATGACAAATTCTAAACTAAGAAAATATTATAAAATTTATATGCATGCAAGTTATAGTTTTACTAAATACTGTTTTATATATAACTTTATAATTAATCTTTGTTTCAATTTCTTAGATTAGTTGTTAATATTATGGTTGCAATTCAATTATATATCCTCAAAATTAATTTATCTTTTAAAATATTGATAACCAGTTATTAATTAATATGTTTTTTGTTAATTTTCAGCTAGGTTTCTTTTTATTCTTAGAGTGTTTTATTATGTGGAAATTTAATACATCATCTCTATCTAAAATTAGCACTAAATTGACCGCATACTACTTTTCAACACACAAAAGTAAACTAAAGCTTTTCTATTCAATTTGAATTACAAGAGAAACTTTAAAAAAGTACTTAAGTTTAAATAACATAATTTATTCTGTAAACTTAAAAATATTTAATTAAGAAAATAGATATTGTGAGTACAAAATAATAGTACAATAGGTAAGACATTTACCTTTCATCCGGCCATCATAGGTTAGATCCCAGTATTTCGTATGGTACCTTGAGCACCACTAGAAGTAATTCCTAAGTACAAGATATAGGACTAAAAATTTCCCCCCATACACACCCCATACACAGTACAACTGGTATATCCCAAAGCCAAAAAAGATGAGAAAGAAAGAAAATAGATATTGTGATATTTTGATTTTTACTCTAGAAATATTTTTAGTAAGTGTATGGATAACATTTTTCTTATAAACAATAAAGAATAGTTCCATCTATAAAATAATTTAGTTTACTTGTATTACAGGAACAAAGAGAAATATTGGTTATTATTCTCAAGCAAGTTTCATAAATATTATGAGTCAATTAAAAAAATTTTAGAGAAAATGGAACAAATAATGAGATATACATAAAAAAAACTTTTAAAAAGTTGGTGGGCCACATCGCTTCCTCTTGCCTGGCTCTGTGCTAAGAGATCATTCCTATGGGGCTCAGGGACTATATGGGCTGTTGAATATCAAACTCAGAGATATGGTGTGTAAGACAATCAGCCTACCCTACCTAAAAAATATAAAGCCCATGAAATAGACTTTTTAAGTTACTTTATGGATTTAAATTATACTGATGAACCAAAGTATGAGGGAAAACCCAAACTGTTTGAGTAACATGTAACTTGAATAGTACAGTGAATATATAAAGCAATATGCACACACCATATGTGTGCACTTATTTGATTTAAAGAACCCTTTAATGTAATCTAAAGGATTTGAGTAGCTTTTTCTTTTTTTATTGTAAGAATTTATTCAAGAGACAAAATTGATTAACATATTGAGGTAAACTGACATAACATAATATAGTAACATAACATAACATATAATTAATATAATATAATAATACATGTAAGTCAAAGAACATTTCTAAATAAAACACAATTTTTTGATCATAATGACTTACATATCTTTCACAGTAGTATTTTAGGTATGTATTAACGTTGAATCAGGGGAATATCCATTACCCCCAGTGTTGTCCTCCCTTCATCCCTGTTCCCAAGCATATATCCCTTTCTCCCTCCTTTATCCCCCAGAATGCTAGTGTAACTGCAAGCATATATGTTAACACTAAAGTAAACCTTTTTTTTTTTGCAGTTCCAGATATTTTTACTAGTGGTTTCTTAAAGGTTTGGAGTCAAAGGAGCACTGTAAAAACAATGTTAGCATGGCAATTATCGTTTGCATGGGCCCACCAAAGTATGGGGGTCATGGAAAGGAAAAACTTTTGGCCTAAGTACAAGGAGACCTTACCCCTGAAGTTTCCTGATATAAGACCATTTCTAGACTCCAGGCAAACTAGTTTGTCCAATCCTGGTCATTGTCTGTAGTGCCCATACATTTATATTTTTCACAGTCTCTGTTGTTGGTATCCTGTTTCTGTATTGAAGGTCCTGGAATCTGTATATCCTACACTGAAGTCAGGATGATTCAGAGTGGCGTCTAATTTCAACTCAGAATTAAAGGGCAATGCAGAAAGCCCTGTCCAACACACAGGTCATTGTTGTTGTTTAAATCTTTTCAGTGTTAAGGGAAGACTCTTTTTGAGTAAATCGATGTCAGAGCAGCAGTAGGGTCTCCCTGGTAGAGAACTGCTTCCAGGTTATATCATAGACAACTTTGGATGTTTCATAGATGGCTTCCCTGGTTCAGGGGTGACTGAAAATGCCCAAACCTCTGAGGCCTGTGCCAGGTCATCATGACAATGTTCAGGGTGTAAGATTCCATTGCACCACTAGATTTGTGTGTTCCTATCTCTATTAGATAAAAACTTATTTGTATGTATAGTATTTTCCATTTTACTGTGCCCATGCAAACAAGGAATAATGCCACCTGGTGTTATCAGTGCTTAAGGGGGCTGCAGGAACAAGTCCAACAACCCCATGGCCTTGTTCAAACATAAGCATTAAACTGAGGGACTCTTTCACCAACATTCCTTATTGAACAGTTCACAAAGACAAAAAAAAAAAGTGGAGAAAATAAAAAATCTAGCTTAAGACAGTGGACACAATTGTCAATGTTTAAGAAAATTTGTGGGGCCGGAGAGATAGCATGGAGGTAAGGCATTTGCCTTTCATGCAGGAGGTCATCGGTTCAAATCCCAGCGCCCCATATGGTCCCCCGTGCCTGCCAGGAGCAATTTCTGAGCCTGGGGCCAGGAATAACCCCTGAGCACTGCCGGGTGTGACCCAAAAACCACCAAAAAAAAAAAAAAAATTTGTGTGTTCCCATCTCATTAAGAACGTGTTTGTATATAATTTCCTATTTTAATGTGCCCATGGTAAGGAAGAACAGTATCACATGGCAAGATTGGTGCCGATGGGAATGCTAGAACAACTCCAACAATCCAATTGACTTGGTTCTTATATAAACATTAAATGGAGGAACACTTCTACAAACTTCCTTATTTAACAAATAACAAAGGGAAGGAAAGATGGAGAGGGACTTTCACCAAAATACCTTACTGAACAGTTCACAAAGAGGAGAAAAGATAAAAAGTGGGAATAATAAACAATCTAGCTTAAGACGGTGGACTCATTTGTCACCATTTATAGGAACTAATCAGAAACCTAATATGGTAGCAACCACGGTTACACAATAAAAGAAGGAAGAGGCCAGGAGGTCATTGAGAGTAAAAATGTAGGTAAAGAGTACTGGCCTCTTCCCAGCCTGAGAGGCCATCCTCTCATTTTTATTTTGAAAATATATGGTACTCCCACCTGAAATGGTCTCTTCCCAAATTAAAAGTCCATCCTCCCATTTTATTTTAAATATATATGGTAGCCCCAGCGCAGTTTTTTAAATGGAGACCAATGAGAAAAAAAAAAAATACCATTGAATGTCACGATGTACTGTCCAGACATACACCAGTGCTGCATCGGCCTGCCATCCACCCCATGTGTCCCCCACTTAGTGTCGGGAGAGAAAGGGGGAAAGCCTGAGGACCACGATAGAGTCCACCTGGGCCGGCAACCAGGGAAGATCTGGAGTAGGGTAGGAAATAGGGGAATGGCTAGAGGCCTGCCAAGCCTCCCAGCACCCCCCAAGATAGGGAAAATACCTGAGGTCTGGGGTGTCCCCTAATCTGGGAAGAGCCGATCTCCAGGATCAAAGCACCTGAAGTCAGCTATCTGCCTGGCCCCTCCCTCTGCTTCTTCTCCCTAGAGTGGGGGGGGGGGGAACCTGGAGGCCCCTAATAGAGTCCACCTGGAACCCACAGCAGGCCCCCCGAGGTGGCACTCAGGCCGGGCCTAGAGTCCAGGGGGAAATAGGGGAACGGCTGAAGGCCTGCCAAGCATCCCAGCACCCCCTAAGCTAGGGAAAATGCCTGCGGTCTGGGGTGTCCCCTAACTCCATAGCAGGGAAGAGCCGGCCTCCAGGATCAAAGCACCGGAAGCCAGCTTGAGTAGCTTTTTCTAATGAACACTGGAACACTGACATGTAAAATACAATTCTGTGGGTTCTGAATAGAATACACCTCTATGTCACAGATAATGCTGCTTATTTAGAAACATGTATGAATTTAGTAATCTGCAAGCAAACAGAAACTCATTTTTGAAATAGCCATTTCTAAGATTGACTATCCAATGCTAATATGTTCATATTTAGACTTAAGTCACTCATCAATATCTTGGCAGATCATTTTCAAATGAAGTACCTGCTCTGAAATTATCCTTTTTAGATTATTTTATTTTATTTTATTTTATTTTATTTTATTTTTTTAGTTTCTGGGCCACACCTGGCAGAGCTTAGGAATTACTCTGGATCTGTACTGAAAAATCTCTCCTGGAATACTCTGGGGAGCATATGGGATGCCACAATCAAACAGGATTGACTACATGCAAGGCAAACACAATACCCCTTGTGCCATCACTCAGGCCTCTATTTTTTTTGTTTGTTTGTTTGTTTTTGAGCCACACCCAGGTTACTCTTGGATATGTGCTGAGAAAACTCTCCTGTCTTGGGGGACCATATGGGATGCCATGAATGGAACTGCAATCTATCCTAAACTAGCCAGGCAAGGCAGACGCCTTTCTGCTTGTGCCACCGTTCCAGCCCCATCAGGCCCCAAATTCTTAAGTAAAGTTATAAAAAAGAAAAATGCCTAAAGGAGTAAAGTTATTATAATTACAATGAATAGATCCTTGCTTCCATTTGTTTGCATACAACTATATCATTGCAAAATATTATTTATAATATTAAAATTTTATGCACCACTTAAAACAGGTATTAACATAATTTTAATATGCATTAATAAATTATAAGGTGATATCAGATGATAATTTATACAAACTACAGTGAGAGGTTATTTCGTTTTGTTGTTGTTTTATGGGGGGGTAGAGGGTGCTGTGGCCACAATTGGTGGTTCTCTAAAATTTCTCTTGACTTTGTTTTCAGGACTCTTGGCTATGCTTGGGCCATATTTTATGGGTCTCAGAGATCCAACCAGGGTAGAACTCTGCCCTCTAATCTCTATGTCCCCATTAATAGTTTTTATATTTTATAATGAAGAATTCTGCTTATTATTTTTCCAGTTGTGATAGTTAACTCTTTAAATCAACATTTTAAATATATTTTCATATCCATGTGTCAAGAAATATATATATATATATATATATATATGTACTAACACTTCCAATAAGATTGTATGCCTTTTATCTCTATATTTTCTTTTTTTTTCTTTTCTTTTTTTGTATAGTTTGCTTTATATGAAAAAACAGTATAGTGGTCAGAGTGATAGCACAGCAGGTAGGATGTTTGCCTTGCAAGCAGCTAACTTGGGTTAGCTGAACATAGTCAGTAATGCCATTGAGCACAGTACACACCCCTGGGTATTGTTGGTGTGTGGCCCACAAAAAAATAATATTATTACTATTAAAAGTCTTCCATGTATTCAGAATCTGAAAATAAATAAAATATTGTGCAATATTTCACATGATTTTTAACATGTTACTATGTTTATGACAAGTGTAAATATTATTATCACTTAAATAACTAAGTAGCTTACTTGATAAAAACATGAATTGTGGCTATATCATTAGAATAATATTAAGAGCTTTGGTTTGAATCTCATTATATATATATATATATAAACCTCTCCATAGAAATGTATTGTTTGATTTTTTAAAACATTTATTTATTCATTTATTAATTTATTTAGGTTTTGGGCCACATCCAGAATTTCAGGGGTTTACTTCTGGCTCTTCAATCAGAAATTAGTATTGGCTGGCTCAGGGGACCATGTAGGATGCTGGGAATTGAACCCGAGTCTGTCCTGGGTCAGCCACATGCAAGACAAATGCCCTATGACTTTTCTATAGCTCAAGCCCCTCTATTGTTTGATTTTAAAAGCTGAAATATGAAAGACTGAATTTAAAAGTGAATTGAACATATCTTTATTACCCAAAATATTTATGTACTACCCACAAATTCAACCTCATTTATTTAGTTCACCTTGAATCCACAAATGTAATTTTTCTGTTTTTCACCATTAAATGTTCTGTTTTCACCATGACGAATTCTCCTCTATGAAGCCTTCCATTATATTATGAGATTTATGAAAGTCTCTGTCTTAAATAGTAAGAGAATTAAATAGTCCACTTTTTTTGTGTGTCTTTATATGTTGTTGAATAAAACACAGATATTAAGACTTCTATAATAATTTCTTTACCAATTTTTGGTTGTTGTTGTTGTTGTTTTTCTTGGGAATTACTCTTGTCAGATCTCAGGGAACCATTTAGGGAACCAGAGACTGAAACTGGGTCTGCAACGTGCAAGGCAATTGCCTTACCTCTGTACTATTTATTACTTCTGTACTCTCATTATTTTGCTTTAAAGGCAAATATTATATATATTATATAATATGAACATATTATATTACATAATATATATTATATTCTTCAAACTAAATTTAATTTTTTTAATCAATTAACATTTAAATTTTTAAATTTTTTAAAGATAAAAATTTTTTTCAATTTTTTTTTACATAAATCTTTATTTAAGCGCCATGATTACAACCATGTTCTTAGTAGGGTTTCAGTCATAAACAGAATACCCCCCTTCACCAATGCAACATTCCCACTATTAATGCCCCCCTCTTCCCCACCCCTGCTTGTATTCATGACAGGCATTCTACTTCTCTGATTCTTTAACAATGCCATGCTAGTGTAATTATTTCCTTAGCAGCTTTCACCACTCTTTGTGGTGAGCTTAAAATTGTGAGCCCTTCCAGCCCTTAACTCTATTGTCTCTGGGCCTTATTACAATTATGTCTAATTTTTCTTAAAACCCATATATGAGTGAGACTATTCTGTGTCTATCTCTCTCCCTCTGACTTATTTCACTCAGCATAATAGATTCCATGTACATCAAAGTATGGAAAATTTCATGACTTCATCTTTCCTGATAGCTGCATAATATTCCATTGTGTATATGTACCACAGATTTCTTTAGCCATTCTTCTGTTGAAGGGCATCTTGATTGTTTCCAGAGTTTGGCTATTGTAAATAGGGCTGCAATTTTTCTTCAGAATTCCTTGATGTGAATGTAAACATTTGATTAGAGGTAATGAATCTTATTTTAAAACTTCACTTAGTTAAATTTTTATATTTTATATTTATAACAAAGAACTTTAAAAAGTTCAGCAGGAAAGGCCAGAGAGGTAGCACAGTAGTAAGGCATTTGCCTTGCATGCAGCTGACCCAGGACAGGAGGTTTGAATACCAACATCCCATGTTGTCCCCCAACCCTGCCAGGAGTGATGTAACCCCTGAATACCAAGGGTGTGACCCAAAAATAAACAAACAAAAATTTCAGCAGTTATTCAATCTTAATAGGTATGTTATGTGATTTAAAATTCTTTTTGTTATTTCGTGTGAATATCTAATAACTCAATGCAATTTCAGGAATTTATATGTGCTATTTCTTTATCAATCGATAAAAGCAGCTAATCCTTAAAGTAACAAAATAAATTACTAGCATGAGAAGAATTAACTTAAAAGAAATTTAAGTTTAGACAGAAATGGCAAATGAACAAGGCAATTTCTTCCTAATTATAGAGTTCACATCAGTTGTTTATTACAGGGTGCTGGGAGTCATCATAGGATTTACAAAATAAAAGATGTATGTTTTCTTCTATTCTGGTTTAAAATTGTAACATGTTTCCATGTAAAATGTTAAAAATTTATGACTGAAAAAAGCATTTACTATGATCACTAAACACATTTTAAAGAAGCAGAAAAAATTCATAAAGATGAAGATGATCCACTCTTTTTTGTAATCTTTCAAATACTAACTTGTATTTACCTAGCCTATAAAATGTGTGAACTTTGAGTAGAAAGATGAGTAAATCATGTCAGATTTGCTAGTATAGCACATTTTGGCAGGTTACTCCACATAAAATGATTGATCATCAGGATGAAACTAAAAATAAAAAGCAAAGCGGAAATCATGCCAACCAAAGGGAAATGAATGTTCTTTTAATCTTTTAATTATTTTTGAATAAAATAAGCTGACTTGCTTTCTAGAGTTTGTTTCACTAATTCAGCATTTTTGGGCAATTTTCAAAAAATGCTCAGAATAATTTATAATAATATATCAAGGCACATAATATTACATATGAAATAAACAGTGTTAGGTATTATAGGGATGTATACAATATATGTACTTAATGTTTCTTGCAAATATTTTAATTTAGTTTAGTTTTCAATTTTTTAAGTCTTTATTTAGAGTTAAGCTGAAATTAGTAGAATATCAAAGTTTTTACTTAAGTTATTAATTTTAAGAATCTTCCTATATGAATTGGTATATATTATTCAGATAACAAAATCATAATTTTATTTAAACTCATTAAATATTAACTTAAAAGTACTCGAGTCATACTAGATTGTGTATATTTAAAACAATTTATAGGCAGTGAGTTATTTTTTAAATGAAATGTTACTTTGAAAGTCAATTAGCACATCATTAAAAGTGGAAAATGACTGTAACAAGATACCTTAGTATGATGGACATCACAAATATTCTCCCTTAAAGTGCTTTAATTTGATATCTCCTTGCAAACAACTATACTTTTATGAGAACTATGCCAAGGAAGCAAGAAGCATACTACTCACCTGTATATTCATTAGGAAGAATAACAATTTTAGTACAAGTTGTAGACTGTGTAGTAACATATAGAATGGCTGTATTGCTTTTAGAAAGTCTGTGTGCAACACTCTCTTAATCACAAATACATGAAATAACATTGTGTAGCTTCAGAATAGGGATTCTAGTATAAGCCTAGAAAAAATTATGAGGAGAAAGAAAGACAGAAAGAAGGAGGAGGAGGAGGAAGAGAAAGAGAAAAGAGGAGCAAGAAGAGGAAGAAAAAGAAGTAAAATTAGAAGAAGAAAGAAGAAGAAAAAAGAAAAGAAGAAAAGAAGAAGAAGAAGAAGAAGAAGAAGAAGAAGAAGAAGAAGAAGAAGAAGAAGAAGAAAAAGAAGAAGAAGAAGAAGACTATGACAAAGAAGAGAAAAGGAAGAAGGAGGAGGAGGCAAAAAGAAAAGGGAGGGGAAGAAGAAAGAAAAGAGAAAAAGAGAACAAAAAATGAAGAAAGGGAGGAGAAAAATAAATTTTCCATTTGTGAATATCAAGGAGCATATCAGAATAAATAAATTACAATGGTAGAAGGCAAGAATATATGAGTTAGTTTAAATAACAATGTTTATTTTGTTATAGAGATGGCAAGTGAGGAGGTTGTTCAGTAAGGGACCATATATTGGTAGAGGGAAGGACACACTGGTGTAGATGTTGGATTGAGAAATTTTAGGCATGGGAACATCTCATTAAAGTTATTGTAGTTCATACAATATGTTGGAGTTAATGAAAATAGAAGACTGATAATGGAGTTTTGGAGTTAGAAGACAAAACTTAAGAAAGTACTAAAATGAATAAAGGAGATCTGTAATCTATGATGTACCCAAAACAGGAAAGAAGACTTAACTAATTGGTATCTGAAAAAGAGAAAAAAAATTACTGAAAATTATTTAAAAACAAGCTAAACATGAGTCTTGCATGCAAGATGCCTTGTCTCTAGCATCACAACATCTATGAAACAATGGGAGAAGGTATCCCAGCACACAGAAATGTGAGAAGTAGCAATGTATTGTTTCTTTTTTTTTTTTTTTTTTTTGTGGTTTTTGGGTCACACCCGGAAGTGCTCAGGGATTATTCATGGCTCCAGGCTCAGAAATTGCTCCTGGCAGGCACGGGGGACCATATGGGACGCCGGGATTCGAACCGGTGACCTCCTGCATGAAAGGCAAACGTCTTACCTCCATGCTATCTCTCCGGCCCCCTTTTTTTTTTATAAATATCATTGTTGCTGTTTTTTTTATACCTTCTGCTTTAAGGTTCAGATAAATTAGAAAAATGACACGATGATTAATAAAAAAAACAAGTGCCACTAAACTATCAGATGTTGCAGAGATGTGTTATTAGAATAAATTGCAGGCATTCATCTTAGGCTCATAATCAATGTAACATGATAAATAACAATAGATATTTAGTTCCAATAGGCTATTTTTCGAATGAGATCAGTGTTAACATTATGTATTCATTTCTTTTAGTTGTCAGATGCAAAGCTAATTTCCATGATAATACTACCTAATCAAATAACACAAAATCTCAGCTCTCAGAAATGTAGTCTTCAGTATATATGAAACTATATGAAAGATATCAAGCAAATTAAGATTCAAATAATATCAATTTATAAATGACTGCAAATACCAGTGTAAGAGGAAATGGGAGCTAAAAGCCTAACAGGAAATCACAAAGTAGTAGACATGTTATCAGGATACACTATCACTCATAATAACACTGATTATAGTATTATGACAGTCTTTTAAATCTGACTACGACAGATTATAATGAGAAATAGAGGAAGAATCAAAAAAGGCAACAGATATATTATTTCAAATTCATTGAATAAAGGAAAAATAATAAAAATCATCTCTAGGTCTTTTACCCTATGTTCATTTATATTATTTAAACAGATAGTTTAATTAATATTAACTTTTTAAAGATAAATTGTTCAAAATATTGCAAAATTGAAGGTATAAGACTTTAAAACATATATTTTAAGGTTTGATTTATAGCTTCTAGTAAGATTGAATAAGATTAATATTGATACCAATTTTTAAGAAAAATTGCAAATGTTTTATGATGAGAAAACATGGAGGAAAGCAGAAAAAGATCATTAGAAATGCATTTATCTTTGTTATTCTTTTCATAAGTAGAAAGGATAACATATTGGCAGATAAAAAGGCTGCTTATCCATTTCTTTTAATTAGCTAAAGAAGTTTCTTCTCATAATCACTCACTTTTTCCCCCCACACTACGAGTTGTTCAGAGGTTACTCAGAAATTATTTCTGGCAGTGCTCAGAGTACCATATGGAATGTCAGGGAAAAACCTGGTTTGGCCAATTGCAAGGCAAATACGCTACCTGCTCTATTATACTTCCTGTTCCTCAAGCTCATTTTAATAGTGGAATATCATAGAAAATGCTAAGTAAAGTTTAAATATATGCATTGCGGGTCATGTCTGGTGTTTTTCAGGGGTTACTCCTGGTTTTACATTCAGGATTCACTCCTGGCATTTTCACAAGACCATATGGAATGCTGGGGATAGAACCCAGATTGGCCACATGCAAGAAAGACAGCCAACTATCCATACTATTGCTACAACCTAAAGATGTAGTTTTTAGTTCAAATGAGAAAAAAAAAGGGGGGGAAATAAAACATTCTACTGGAGGTTGTAAAAGTTAAAACATTGCAGAAGTGAAAAATCCTGGACATGAAAGACAAAAAGGCTTCAATTATTTGATGGTGTAGAAAAATATTTGGTTAAGATAAAAAATGCAGTATATAACTATGTACAATTAAATTGCTGTACATTTGAAATATATCAATTAAAACCAAAGTTGTTTGCGTATATTTTAACATAAACTTTTTATTAAAATTTTAAATTTTATTAAAGCCCCACAATTTATGTTCTTCATTATTGTATTTTAGTCATACAATACTCCAGCACCAATCCCATTACCAGTGTCTTCTTCCCTTCATCAAGTTTCCCAGGTGCCCTCCCAAACACCCATTCCTACCCTACCATTTTGATGAACTTTTTGAACATCTTTTTAAGTTTGGCTGTTAAAGTTTGTATCTCCAGTTTTCAGTATTGACTTGGATATTTTGCTAACCTATTCTTTTACATCACTCATGTTATTCAGATTCCCTTGAGTTCTGATCCCCATTATTTCTCATTTATCTTTACCTCTACACTTGTTTTCTTTCATTCTCTATCGTTCTCCATCCTCTACTCTGGCATCAAGGGTGATCAAGTGTCTTTGTTTTGTTTGTTTCTATTTTTTTATTTTTTTTGATCAAGTGTCTTGAAGAAAAGTATTTAATAGTGACTTTAAGAGAATACTGTCGTCTCTTAAAATTATTTTGTCTTGCAGTTGAGTTTTCCTTAGAGGTCATTCTTCTAAGCATTAACCAGATTATCAGTAGTGTTAAGTTTGTAGCTCTGGTAAATTCAGGTTTTAAGTTGGTGTGTTTTTTAAGAGTGCATTGAAATAAGAGTATTCTGCCAATGTAAATACAATAGCATGTTTATATCTTCATGTAATTCATTTATTGTTTTTAATAAAGCCAAAGATCTCCAGAGAATGACACAAATTCACCCAATGTTCCTATGTGTTTTAATATTTATTTTGATCTTGTTTTTATCTGATGTTTTTATTCATTTATTGATTTGATTGATTGATTGATTGCTTTTGGGCCACACCTGGTTATGCTCAGGGTTACTCCTGGATATTATGCACTCTGAAAACACTCTTGGCTTGGGGGACCATATGGGACACTTGGGGCATCAAACTGTGGTCAGTCAGTCCTGGGTCAGCCATGTGCAAGGCAAACACCCTTCGCTGCACCATCACTCTGGCCTCATACCTGATGTCTTTAATATGATAACCATAATACTCCTAAGTAAATGTAGATGAGTAGATATTTAAAATAATTGACTTAGTGATTAAAGTTAAAATCAGTATTTATATATTCTAATAAATATTTATAACCTATTTTTCAGTTGAATAATACAATTTGTGGTTTATCTTTTTGTCAAGTGCTTTCCTAATGATTTTTTGGGCCATACCCTGTGACGCTCAGGGGCTACTCCTGGCTTGTGCTCAG